>NC_041393.1:313051001-313056376 GCF_002162155.2 Triticum dicoccoides
GACCACGCCGGAGCACGATCAACCTGACCACGAGGGTCTGTTTCCTGCGAGCAAACGAAGAACAAGCAAGAAACTGAGATTGCAATCTGGATATTGCGAATATAAGATGAAAGCTTTATTGATCAAGGTGGGGTTCTGTGACGCCTTTGTCTGGTCGTTGAACACAAACGAAGTACGCGAAGTTGCAGCTATGGCGAACTTTTAATCTAAACAAAACCCAAAGTCTAAACGATGCCCTAAGGGTTGTATATATGGAGGAAGAGGGGGGGGGGGGGAATTTCGTGGCCCTTGGTGGAGGGGTCCGAAATCAACCCTATCTCTTGTTTCCCCACACATACGGACTCTAAAAATAGCCTATACTTATGTATTTCGAAATTACATGGGCCTGGCCCAATAAAAATGTGACGCAGCACCTATAATACCCTCGGGACGAAATTTATGAAGTGGCATCTTGTATATTTCGTCCAAGGCTTCATGCACACATTATGGTGGCTTCAAAGTCCTGAAATCATCACTTGTAACTCCATTCTTGTTCCCCTTGCGCATGGCATCATCTCCATGCTTGTTCTTGCTCCAATGTTCATCCTTCTCCAAGCTAGGCCCTTCATTTGTAAGCAAAACAAATGTATCCAATTTAGGCAGCATCATATTCTCATGAACATTAGAATCATTACCAAGAAACGAAACTACCTGATAATTTAATTGGCGTGCGCGAGCTCTAGTAATTGGTCCCGTATATGTAGCAGTAGGGGCTGTGGGTGTAACAATGGTATTGATGTCCTCATCATCCTCCCCTTCTTGAAATGAAGTCGTCCTCGACGGAAACTCATCTTCCTCACCCAAATAAGGCTTCAAATCTGCAATGTTAAAAGTGGGACTAAGCCCAAAATCTGCAGGCAGCTCAAGTTTATATGCATTATCATTTATTTTCTCTAACACCTTAAAGGGACCATCAGCACGTGGCATTAGCTTTGATTTGCGCAAATCAGGAAATCTATCCTTACGCAAATGTAACCAAACAAGATCTCCAGGTGCAAACACAACATGTTTTCTACCCTTATTGATGAGGACATCAATACAATTGTTACACCCACAGCCCCTGCTGCTATACATACTGGACCAATTACTAGAGCCCGTGCACGCCAACTAAATTACCAGGTACTTTCGTTTCTTGGTAATGATTCTAATGTTCATGAGAATATGATGCTGCCTAAATTGGATACATTTGTTTTGCTTACAAATGAAGGGCCTAGCTTGGAGAAGGATGAACATTGGAGCAAGAACAAGCATGGAGATGATGGCATGCGCAAGGGGAACAAGAACGGAGTTACAAGTGATGATTTCAGGACTTTGAAGCCACCATAATGGGTGCATGAAGCCTTGGACGAAATATACAAGATGCCACTTCATAAATTTCGTCCCGAGGCTATTTTAGGTGCTGCGTCACCTTATTATTGGGCCAGGCCCATGTAATTTCGAAATACATAAGTATAGGCTATTTTTAGAGTCCGTATGTGTGGGGAAACAAGAGATAGGCTTGATTTCGGACCCCTCCACCAAGGGCCACGAAATTCCCCCCCTCTTCCTGATAGAGGCGAGGGTGTCCCGATCTTTCGATGAGATGATAACTATCGATTTGGTGGAGACGACTTTGACGATCCGACTACAAACGTGCACGACGTTCCGCCTTAGCAATCGCTAAACCAATCTCCTGAGGTTACTGACGATGCCGGAAGCACGGTCAGCCTGACCACGAAGGTCTATTCCTGCAAGCAATCGAAGAACGAGCAAGAATATGATAAAGCAATCTGAATATTGCAAATATATATGAGGTATTGATAATGGTGGGGATCCGTAAGCGGTCTTGGTCTGGTCGTTGGACACAAACGAAGTACACGAAGTTGCAATGGCTAACTTTTAACTAAACAAATCCCCCAGGAAAAAGCTACTAGATGGATCTACTTATATAGGAGCAAGGGGTGGCGGCCAAGGAGGTGGGAGGACGTCCCAAGGCAGCCTAAAACTAACCCTAGGTCGTACAAGGCTCATGGGCCCAAGTGGAGGTGATGTAACACCTTTGGACTTGTAGTTTGACTCGGATTCTGCTGCAGCATCAGATTGTTTCGTCCACAACTCAACGCTCCGGACGAATTTGAAGGTGATTCCAATTGGGTTGGAAAGTGCACGAAATCTAGTTTCCAACAAAAAAAGAATCACCCAATTCGGAGTCCGTATGAAAAACTTGTGTGCGTTTTGAGTCAGGTATGTCTGTGCAGTCCGAATCTGAATCCAGAACGTGAGAGACTTGGACTCTATCTTCTCTTGGGCCAAAAGTGACGTGAAAGAACTTTTTGGACAGCAAATAAACATCTCTTTCTTCCTTATCTTCATATGTGGATTGTACAAATGTCCCATACACCTGCAATTAGACAAAACACAAAAGTGTGTGAAGTATTTTTGTTCTGGATAACATAAATAGATTATTGAATAATTTGCACTAGAAATCACCTGACAAATATGCATATATGCAATATTTTTGGTCATATCCAAGGTAGTCATGTCCTCATCATCCTCCCTTTCTTGAAAATAAAGCCGTCCTCGGCGTTGCTTAATCTGAAATGTGGCTAACAAAAGAGACAAGGTGTACATGTTGTATATGTATATGTCATCCATTTTTACTTCCCTTGATTTTTGCATATATGACACATGAATAGATGAGTAACTTGCATAGTTCATAAAATCTAAAGCCAAAAAATTAGCACAAGAAGTAGAAGGCATGAAAATATTGCAACTCAGTTTGCACATATAAGTGAAGCTCTTATTCATTTCAAAAGATTGACAATGTTCATCATTAAACCATCCCAACATTGGTGAATAAACCTTACTTGCATCAAATTTACACGCTACAACATGCTTAAATAAGCAAACATGCAATAAGTCATTCAACACAGAATCATCACCAAGATTAGAGGTCATATCAAAATGATTAAACATTGGTTCTTTTGCATCAATAGTTAATTCAATGGGTGCACTCAAAATTGTTGGTATTTCAGTTGTTTGATCACATGGCAAAGTCAAATTATCAACGTAGTCCTCTAAAATAGGTGGTGTGATCAAAGTAGTGGGTAGCTCATCAGATGGTGCATTCAAATTGACAAGGCATTCATCATTCTCATGTAGAGATGGAAGATCAGTACCTTTGTCATTACCTCTTATGATCAACTCAGACGATGTAGCCACTCTCGGGGGCGATGTGTCACATGGTGGAGGTGATGTAGTCCTGACAACAACGGATGTGGTTGTCATAGTATGCCTAGTAGTTGAAGGAACAATCATATCAACTCTTGGAATGTGCATCGTGCGCTTGTTCTCCTCGTGGCCAACACGTCGTTTTATTTCCTGTTCAGCTTTGCAAGCAAGATGAAACAAATGGTCCATAGGATAACACTCTTCATGAATTAGTATCTCTTGAATATCACGGTTTAATCCTCCCCAAAATCTATCCATAAAATCATCTTCACTTTCTTCTAAAGAGGAATGCAACAAGGTAGTTTGTAAATCATCATAATATTTTGTTACAGTTTCACTACCTTGTTTTAAGTGTTGCAACTTCTTAATCATGTCACGAGTATAATAAGCAGGGACGAAAGTATGTCGCATGGCAAGTTTCAAATCATCCCAAGTAGTAGGTATATAATCAGGGTGATGAGGACATCAATACAATTGTTACACCCACAGCCCCTGCTGCTATACATACTGGACCAATTACTAGAGCTCGTGCACGCCAACTAAATTACCAGGTACTTTCGTTTCTTGGTAATGATTCTAATGTTCATGAGAATATGATGCTGCCTAAATTGGATACATTTGTTTTGCTTACAAATGAAGGGCCTAGCTTGGAGAAGGATGAACATTGGAGCAAGAACAAGCATGGAGATGATGGCATGCGCAAGGGAAACAAGAACGGAGTTACAAGTGATGATTTCAGGACTTTGAAGCCACCATAATGGGTGCATGAAGCCTTGGACGAAATATACAAGATGCCACTTCATAAATTTCGTCCCGAGGCTATTTTAGGTGCTGCGTCACCTTATTATTGGGCCCGGCCCATGTAATTTCGAAATACATAAGTATAGGCTATTTTTAGAGTCCGTATGTGTGGGGAAACAAGAGATAGGGTTGATTTCGGACCCCTCCACCAAGGGCCACGAAATTCCCCCCCTCTTCCTCCATATATACAGCCCTTAGGGCATCGTTTAGACTTTGGGTTTTGTTTAGATTAAAAGTTCGCCATAGCTGCAACTTCGCGTACTTCGTTTGTGTTCAACGACCAGACAAAGGCGTCAAAGAACCCCACCTTGATCAATAAAGCTTTCATCTTATATTCGCAATATCCAGATTGCAATCTCAGTTTCTTGCTTGTTCTTCGTTTGCTCGCAGGAAACAGACCCTCGTGGTCAGGTTGATCGTGCTCCGGCGTGGTCAATAACCTCTCGGAGTTGGTTTAGCGATTGCTAAGGCGCGACGTCCTCGCACGTTCGTAGTCGGATCGTCAAAGTCGACTTCCACCAAAGCGAAATCCATCATCTCATCGAAAGACGGGACACCTCTGCCTCTATCAAGTGGTATCAGATTTCCAGGTTGCTCGGTGAGATTTTACAGTTTTTCGTTGTTTAGATCGAGTCTGTTCTTCATACCTATAGTCCACGAAAAAGCCACAAAAAAAAATTAGGGTTAGTTCATCATACCCGAACCAATCTGAGCCTTTGCATAATCTTTTTAGGGTTTTGCTTTGTTGAATTTGCGGTTGCATCGTCGGTCTAGTTGCTGGTTTTAGAGTCTAGTCTTTTAGAGTTTCGAGTTCTGGTCATAAGTTGTCACGCCGCCGCCACACCATCATCATCGCCCCTGCCATCTACCACCACCGTTTATCCGCCACCGCTTCGAATCCGTATCCATATACCACCACAGCTGTCATATACCACCACCGCTGCCATCTACCACCATATATCCACCACCAATCCGAGTTCTTGTCATATTAGGTTTGTTTTCGAGATCCATCTAGATTCCGATTCGTGTTTCCTTGCCGGAGTAGGTTTCGGAAAAAAAAGAAAAAAAAAGAGTCGGGTAGCCACGCTCCGTTTAGGCCCAAAATTTTTCGAAAACGCATTTTTCGAAAAAATTTCTGGCTATCCTATTTTTAGGTGTTTCTGAGTGTTTTGAGACAGGTGCCATTATAGGAAGTTTTTTTTGACCCGTTTCCAGTTTTTGGGTCCGGGCAGTCAAAAAAAAAATTAGTCGAAAAAATTTCGTGCACATCCTGTCAGTTTGAACTAAGAAGAGTTTTGAGACACTCGCCATTATAGTGATTTTTC
>NC_041393.1:313057803-313077057 GCF_002162155.2 Triticum dicoccoides
ATATGCTGATTATGTTGATTGTGATGTGGTACCTATGCAAGCATGTTCCTTATTACTTGGTAGACCATGGCAATTTGATAAAAATTCTGTACACCATGGTAGAAACAATCACTATACTCTTGTTCATAAGGATAAAAATATTACTTTGCTTCCTATGACTCCTGATTCCATTTTGAAAGATGATATTAATAGAGCTAATAAAGCACAACAGGAGAAGAATAAGAGTGAAAATCAGATTGTGGCAAAAGAATTTGAGCAACAAATGAAGCCTAATAATAAACCATCTAGTGTTGCTTCTGAAATTAAATTAAAAAGTACATGTTTATTTGCCACCAAATCTGATATTGATGAGCTAGATTTCAGCAAATCTGTTTGCTATGCTTTTGTGTGCAAAGAGGCATTATTTTCATTCGAGGACATGCCTTCCTCTTTGCCTCCTGCTGTTACTAACATTTTGCAGGAGTTCGCTGATGTTTTTCCACAAGACGTGCCACCGGGATTACCGCCTATTCGAGGGATTGAGCATCAGATTGACTTAATTCCCGGTGCTTCACTGCCAAACCGTGCACCATACCGTACCAATCTAGAGGAGACGAAGGAGATTATGCGTCAAGTACAAGAGCTTCTCGACAAAGGTTATATACGCGAATCCCTTAGTCCTTGTGCTGTTCCTATTATTCTAGTGCCGAAAAAGGATGGTACATCACGTATGTGTGTTGATTGTAGAGGCATTAATAATATTACTATTCGTTATCGTCATCCTATTCCGAGGCTAGATGATATGCTTGATGAATTGAGTGGCTCTACAATATTCTCCAAAGTTGATTTGCGTAGTGGCTACCATCAAATTCGTATGAAATTGGGAGACGAATGGAAAACAGCATTTAAAACTAAGTTTGGATTATATGAGTGGTTAGTCATGCCTTTTGGGTTAACTAATGCACCTAGTACTTTCATGAGATTAATGAACGAAGTTTTACGTGCTTTCATTGGACGATTTGTGGTAGTTTACTTTGATGACATATTGATTTATAGCAGATCTTTGGAAGAACATTTGGAACATTTACATGCTGTTTTTATTGCTCTACGTGATGCACGTTTGTTTGGTAACCTTGGGAAGTGCACCTTTTGCACCGACCGAGTATCTTTTCTTGGCTATGTTGTTACTCCACAGGGAATTGAAGTTGATAAAGCCAAGATTGAAGCTATTGAGAGTTGGCCGCAGCCCAAAACGGTCACACACGTGAGGAGTTTTCTTGGCCTCGCTAGATTCTATAGGCGTTTTGTGAGAGATTTCAGCACCATTGCTGCACCTCTCAATGAGCTTACAAAGAAAGATGTGCCTTTTCTTTGGGGTACCGCACAGGAAGAAGCCTTCTCCGTATTGAAAGATAAGTTGACACATGCTCCTTTACTCCAACTTCCTGATTTTAATAAGACTTTTGAGCTTGAATGTGATGCTAGTGGAACTGGATTAGGAGGTGTGTTATTACAAGATGGCAAACCCGTTGCATACTTTTCTGAAAAATTGAGTGGGCCTAGTCTGAATTATTCTACTTATGATAAAGAATTATATGCTCTTGTTCGGACTTTAGAAACATGGCAACATTATTTATGGCCCAAAGAATTTGTTATACATTCTGATCATGAATCTTTGAAACATATTAAAAGTCAAGCTAAACTGAATCGTAGACATGCTAAATGGGTTGAATTCATTGAGACTTTCCCTTATGTCATTAAACACAAGAAGGGAAAAGAAAATGTTATTGCTGATGCATTGTCTCGTCGCTATACTATGCTTTCACAACTTGACTTCAAAATATTTGGTTTGGAGACCATCAAAGATCAATATGTGCATGATACTGATTTTAAAGATGTAATGCAGAATTGTAAAGAAGGAAGAATGTGGAACAAGTTTGTTGTTAACGATGGATTTGTGTTTCGTGCTAACAAGCTATGCATTCCAGCTAGCTCCGTTCGTCTTTTGTTGTTGCAGGAGGCGCATGGAGGAGGATTAATGGGACACTTTGGCGTGAAGAAGACGGAGGACGTACTTGCTACACATTTCTTTTGGCCAAAGATGAGACGGGATGTTGAGCGTTTTATTGCTTGCTGCAATACATGTCAAAAAGCTAAGTCACGACTCAATCCTCATGGTTTATATATGCCTTTGCCTGTACCTAGTGTTCCTTGGGAGGATATATCTATGGACTTTGTTTTAGGTTTACCTCGAACAAAGAAGGTGAGGGATAGCATATTTGTTGTCGTGGATAGATTCTCGAAAATGGCACACTTTATACCATGTCATAAAAGTGATGATGCTGTTAATGTTGCTGATTTGTTCTTTCGTGAAATTATTCGCTTGCATGGTGTGCCAAATACTATTGTTTCAGATCGTGATACTAAATTTCTTAGCCACTTTTGGAGATGTTTATGGGCTAAGTTGGGGACTAAACTGCTTTTTAGTACTACTTGTCACCCCCAAACTGATGGACAAACTGAAGTAGTCAATAGAACGTTGTCTACTATGCTTAGGGCTGTTTTGAAGAATAATAAGAAAATGTGGGAGGAATGCTTGCCTCATATTGAATTTGCTTATAATCGTTCATTGCATTCTACTACTAAGATGTGCCCTTTTGAAGTTGTGTATGGTTTCCTACCTCGTGCACCTATTGATTTGTTGCCTCTTCCATCTTTGGAGAAGGTTAATTTTGATGCTAAACAACGTGCTGAATTGATTTTAAAAATGCATGAGTTAACTAAGGAAAACATTGAGCGTATGAATGCTAAATATAAACTTGCTGGAGATAAGTGATAGAGGCAGAGGTGTCCCGTCTTTCGATGAGATGATGGATTTCGCTTTGGTGGAAGTCGACTTTGACGATCCGACTACGAACGTGCGAGGACGTCGCGCCTTAGCAATCGCTAAACCAACTCCGAGAGGTTATTGACCACGCCGGAGCACGATCAACCTGACCACGAGGGTCTGTTTCCTGCGAGCAAACGAAGAACAAGCAAGAAACTGAGATTGCAATCTGGATATTGCGAATATAAGATGAAAGCTTTATTGATCAAGGTGGGGTTCTATGACGCCTTTGTCTGGTCGTTGAACACAAACGAAGTACACGAAGTTGCAGCTATGGCGAACTTTTAATCTAAACAAAACCCAAAGTCTAAACGATGCCCTAAGGGCTGTATATATGGAGGAAGAGGGGGGGAATTTCGTGGCCCTTGGTGGAGGGGTCCGAAATCAACCCTATCTCTTGTTTCCCCACACATACGGACTCTAAAAATAGCCTATACTTATGTATTTCGAAATTACATGGGCCTGGCCCAATAATAAGGTGACGCAGCACCTAAAATAGCCTCGGGACGAAATTTATGAAGTGGCATCTTGTATATTTCGTCCAAGGCTTCATGCACCCATTATGGTGGCTTCAAAGTCTTGAAATCATCACTTGTAACTCCGTTCTTGTTCCCCTTGCGCATGCCATCATCTCCATGCTTGTTCTTGCTCCAATGTTCATCCTTCTCCAAGCTAGGCCCTTCATTTGTAAGCAAAACAAATGTATCCAATTTAGGCAGCATCATATTCTCATGAACATTAGAATCATTACCAAGAAACGAAAGTACCTGGTAATTTAGTTGGCGTGCACGGGCTCTAGTAATTGGTCCAGTATGTATAGCATCAGGGGCTGTGGGTGTAACAATTGTATTGATGTCCTCATCATCCTCCCCTTCTTGAAATGAAGTCGTCCTCGACGGAAGTTCATCTTCCTCACCCAAATAAGGCTTCAAATCTGCAATGTTAAAAGTGGGACTAACCCCAAAATCTGCAGGCAGCTCAAGTTTATATGCATTATCATTTATTTTCTCTAACACCTTAAAGGGACCATCAGCACGTGGCATTAGCTTTGATTTGCGCAAATCAGGAAATCTATCCTTACGCAAATGTAACCAAACAAGATCTCCAGGTGCAAACACAACATGTTTTCTACCCTTATCTCCAGCAAGTTTATATTTAGCATTCATACGCTCAATGTTTTCCTTAGTTAACTCATGCATTTTTAAAATCAATTTAGCACGTTGTTTAGCATCAAAATTAACCTTCTCCGAAGATGGAAGAGGCAACAAATCAATAGGTGCACGAGGTAAGAAACCATACACAACTTCAAAAGGGCACATCTTAGTAGTAGAATGCAATGAACGATTATAAGCAAATTCAATATGAGGCAAGCATTCCTCCCACATTTTCTTATTATTCTTCAAAACAGCCCTAAGCATAGTAGACAACGTTCTATTGACTACTTCAGTTTGTCCATCAGTTTGGGGGTGACAAGTAGTACTAAAAAGCAGTTTAGTCCCCAACTTAGCCCATAAACATCTCCAAAAGTGGCTAAGAAATTTAGTATCACGATCTGAAACAATAGTATTTGGCACACCATGCAAGCGAATAATTTCACGAAAGAACAAATCAGCAGCATTAACAGCATCATCGCTTTTATGACATGGTATAAAGTGTGCCATTTTCGAGAATCTATCCACGACAACAAATATGCTATCCCTCCCCTTCTTTGTTCGAGGTAAACCTAAAACAAAGTCCATAGATATATCCTCCCAAGGAACACTAGGTACAGGCAAAGGCATATATAAACCATGAGGATTGAGTCGTGACTTAGCTTTTTGACATGTAGTGCATCGAGCAATAAAACGCTCAACATCCCGTCTCATCTTTGGCCAAAAGAAATGTGTAGCAAGTACGTCCTCCGTCTTCTTCACGCCAAAGTGTCCCATTAATCCTCCTCCATGCGCCTCCTGCAACAACAAAAGACGAACGGAGCTAGCTGGAATGCATAGCTTGTTAGCACGAAACACAAATCCATCGTTAACGACGAACTTGTTCCACATTCCTCCTTCCTTACAATTCTGCATTACATCTTTAAAATCAGCATCATGCACATATTGATCTTTGATGGTCTCCAAACCAAATATTTTGAAGTCAAGTTGTGAAAGCATAGTATAGCGGCGTGACAATGCATCAGCAATAACATTTTCTTTTCCCTTCTTGTGTTTAATGACATAAGGAAAAGTCTCAATGAATTCAACCCATTTAGCATGTCTACGATTCAGTTTAGCTTGACTTTTAATATGTTTCAAAGATTCATGATCAGAATGTAAAACAAATTCTTTGGGCCATAAATAATGTTGCCATGTTTCTAAAGTCCGAACAAGAGCATATAATTCTTTATCATAAGTAGAATAATTCAGACTAGGCCCACTCAATTTTTCAGAAAAGTATGCAACAGGTTTGCCATCTTGTAATAACGCACCTCCTAATCCAATTCCACTAGCATCACATTCAAGCTCAAAAGTCTTATTAAAATCAGGAAGTTGGAGTAAAGGAGCATGTGTCAACTTATCTTTCAATACCATGAAGGCTTCTTCCTGTGCGGTACCCCGAAGAAAAGGCACATCTTTCTTTGTAAGCTCATTGAGAGGTGCAGCAATGGTGCTGAAATCTCTCACAAAACGCCTATAGAATCCAGCGAGGCCAAGAAAACTCCTCACTTGTGTGACCGTTTTGGGCTGCGGCCAACTCTCAATAGCTTCAATCTTGGCTTTATCAACTTCAATTCCCTGTGGAGTAACAACATAGCCAAGAAAAGATACTCGGTCGGTGCAAAAGGTGCACTTCCCAAGGTTACCAAACAAACGTGCATCACGTAGAGCAATAAAAACAGCACGTAAATGTTCCAAATGTTCTTCCAAAGATCTACTATAAATCAATATGTCATCAAAGTAAACTACCACAAATCGTCCAATGAAAGCACGTAAAACTTCGTTCATTAATCTCATGAAAGTACTAGGTGCATTAGTTAACCCAAAAGGCATGACTAACCACTCATATAATCCAAACTTAGTTTTAAATGCTGTTTTCCATTCATCTCCCAATTTCATACGAATTTGATGGTAGCCACTACGCAAATCAACTTTGGAGAATATTGTAGAGCCACTCAATTCATCAAGCATATCATCTAGCCTAGGAATAGGATGACGATAACGAATAGTAATATTATTAATGCCTCTACAATCAACACACATACGTGAAGTACCATCCTTTTTCGGCACTAGAATAATAGGAACAACACAAGGACTAAGGGATTCGCGTATATAACCTTTATCAAGAAGCTCTTGTACTTGACGCATAATCTCCTTCGTCTCCTCTGGATTGGTACGGTTTGGCAGTGAAGCACCGGGAATTAAGTCAATCTGATGCTCAATCCCTCGAATAGGCGGTAATCCCGGTGGCACGTCTTGTGGAAAGACGTCAGCGAACTCCTGCAAAATGTTAGTGACAGCAGGAGGCAAAGAGGAAGGCACGTCCTCGAATGAAAATAATGCCTCTTTGCACACAAAAGCATAGCAAACAGATTTGCTGAAATCTAGCTCATCAATATCAGATTTGGTGGCAAAGAAACATGCACTTTTCAATTTAATTTCAGAAGCAACACTAGATGGTTTATTATTAGGCTTCATTTGTTGCTCAAATTCTATTGCCACAATCTGATTTTCACTCTTATTCTTCTCCTGTTTTGCTTTATTAGCTCTATTAATATCATCTTTCAAAATGGAATCAGGAGTCATAGGAAGCAAAGTAATATTTTTATCCTTATGAACAAGAGTATAGTGATTGTTTCTACCATGGTGTACAGAATTTTTATCAAATTGCCATGGTCTACCAAGTAATAAGGAACATGCTTGCATAGGTACCACATCACAATCAACATAATCAGCATATGTAGAGATACTAAAATGCACACGAACAGTACGCGTTACCTTAACCTTGCCGCTGGTGTTGAACCATTGGATGTAGTAAGGATGTGGATGTGGTCTTGTGGTGAGAGAAAGCTTCTCCACCATCTCCATGCTAGCCAAGTTGTTGCAGCTCCCTCCGTCTATTATGACGCGCACAGAACGTTCCTTCACAACTCCCTTGGTATGGAACAAATTGTGCCTCTGATTTTGCTCAGCTTGTGTGACCTGCACACTCAAAACACGTTGAGCAACTAAACATTCATACCTGTCAGCGTCTTCAGGAGCCATGTATTGCGTCTCATGATTAGAATCATCTCCACCATGTTCTTCACGTGTAATAAGAGCCAATGTCTCCTCATCATAGTCACTAGCGGACTCATATCCACCATCCGCGGTAGCAATCATCACACGCAGAGATTTGCATTCTCTCGCATAATGACCTCCTCCCTTACAACGACGACAAATAATATCACTTGTGTGCCCTGTTGATGCCATGGAAGAAGAAGGACTCTGTGCAGGCCCAGCAGGTGCGCTCTTGGCAGATAATGGTGGTTGTGCCTGTTTTCTTGTATCACGACTGGAGGAGGCATGTGACTGAGGTGCTGGTGCAGTTGAAGTAGAAGATGCACGTGGTGTCCATGATGAAGGTCGGCCTGCAGAAAAGTTAGTTCGCCCCAATGCTTGTCGATCCTGCACTTCACGTTCAGCTTTACAAGCAAGATGGAATAAACGAGTGATATTAGTATACTCCTTATAGTCTAGAATGGTCTGAATCTCTCTATTTAATCCACCCAGAAAACGTGCAAGCATAGCTTCATTCTCTTCAACAATACCACATCTAATCATCTCAGTTTGTAATTCCTGATAATATTCTTCTACAGAATTTTTCCCTTGTCTTAAACGCTGCAATTTTTGAAGCAATTCACGTTGATAATATGGTGGAACCCAACGCGTACGCATAGCAGTTTTCAAAGCAGGCCAAGTAGTTGGAATAGGATATAATCTACAATGTTCAGACCACCATACACATGCAAAACTAGTGAAAGCACAAACAGCAGCAGCAACTCGTCTCTCCTCAGGATATTGTAAACATGTAAATCGTTGTTCAGTTTCTAACTCCCAAGTAAGATATATATCAGGAACATATCTACCCTCAAATGGTGGAATATTCAATTTCAGTTTAGGAATATGGACATCATCTCGTACTTGAGGTGGTGGTGCAGGCCTACCATTACGAATATATACCTGAGGTCGACCTGCTGGTGGTGGTACAGGTGGCTGCACGTAGTGCTGATTTTGATCAACCTCATCCTCATAATCTCCCACATAATCATCCTCCTCCGCATCAGCAGCAGGAGCCACAGAAGTATCAACAGCAGCACCAACAGTTTGGCCAAACGCAAGAGGAACACGGCTTGCTCGGCGGAGGTCTGTTTCACGACGTGGAGGTAGTCGTCGTTGTTGTTGTTGGAGAGGTGCGTTAGGTGCAGCGGGTGGTGGTGGTGGAAGACGCGCGAGCAATTCATTAAACTTGTTATCGAGCTTTGTTTCGAACGTCTTCTCAAGGCCAGTGATCTTCTCCATGGCCTCTTCAAAATTGTTCAGCACATCTTGCACCTATTCAGTCATCATTTGCTGAAACTTATCATGAAGCTCCTTGTTCGATAAATTCTCCCAGTCAATCTCGTCGGCTTGTGATCCTGGCATGGTTAGCAGCAATAGAAATACACAAGAATATGATCCTACAGACTACGAACAAGTGGTATTGGTGGGTGTCACAAATCCGTCAAGCAAAACTCAAATTCTTACCAGTTCTTACCCAGCAACAGGCGGTGATCGGCAACCGTTGTAGTCAAAACTCTCAAAGCTTGGATAGAGCGATTACCAAGGAGAGTCAAACGCACGACGTAGATGTATGTGGAGCTGGGAAGGCTTATAATATGGTAGCAAAAAGGGTCAGCAATAATCAATTCAGAGATGCAAAGTTGAATAAACGCTCAACGACGGTACTGTGCTGGTCCTAGGCTAGACTGTGCTAGAGAGCGAGCCTAGAACACCAACAAAATCACGGCGCGGCACGTAAACAAGGGAGGAGCACACTCTGAATTTTTTTTTCTCTTTTTTTTTGCACTTTTTTTCCTCTTTTTTTTTTGCTCCGCAACAAATTTTTTTCGAAAAAGTCTACAAATGGTCTAAAAACTGCCTAGCCAGAATTTTCCAGACTTAGTTTTTTTTGGAAATTGGAACTATTTTTCTTCTGCGGATGGCTCGGAAGTTGGGGAGTCCTTCTCTGTCACGACTCGGAGTATCGCGTGATCTGGAACTCGAGAACAATGCAACAATTACTGGACTCGGACTAGAACTGGTGGCGGAGATGAATCTGGTGGAACTCGGACTGGTGGCGGAGATGAATCTTGTGGAACACGGACAAGTGGCGGATATATGTTGCAGGTGAACTCGAATTGGTGTGATGGCGGCGGATATGTGGTGGCGTATATGGATTCGAATTGGCGGTGAATATGTGGTGGTGGTATATGGCAACAGCGACGATGATGATGCGGTGGTGATATATGGCAGCGGCGACGTGACAACCTGTGAACAGAACTCGAAACTCTAAAAGACTAGACGCTAAGACCAGCAACTGGACACGACGATGCAACCGCAAATTCAACAAAGCAAATACAGAAAAGATTATGCAAGGCTCAGATTGGTTCGGATGGGATGAACTAACCCTAATTTTTTTTGGCTTTTTCGTGGACTATAGATATGAAGAACAGACTCGATCTAAACTACGAAAAACTGTAAAATCTCACCGAGCAACCTGGAAATCTGATACCACTTGATAGAGGCAAAGGTGTCCCGTCTTTCGATGAGATGATGGATATCGCTTTGGTGGCAGTCGACTTTGACGATCCGACTAAGAACGTGCGAGGACGTCACGCCTTAGCAATCGCTAAACCAACTCCGAGAGGTTATTGACCACGCTGGAGCACGATCAACCTGACCACGAGGGTCTGTTTCCTGCGAGCAAACGAAGAATAAGCAAGAAACTGAGATTGCGAACTGGATATTGCGAATATAAGATGAAAGATTTATTGATCAAGGTGGGGTTCTGTGACGCCTTTGTCTGGTCGTTGAACACAAACGAAGCACGCGAAGTTGCAGCTATGGCGAACTTTTAATCTAAACAAAACCCAAAGTCTAAACGATGCCCTAAGGGCTGTATATATGGAGGAAGAGGGGGGGAATTTCGTGGCCCTTGGTGGAGGGGTCCGAAATCAACCCTATCTCTTGTTTCCCCACACATACGGACTCTAAAAATAGCCTATACTTATGTATTTCGAAATTACATGGGCCTGGCCCAATAAAAAGGTGACGCAGCACCTATAATAGCCTCGGGACGAAATTTATGAAGTGGCATCTTGTATATTTCGTCCAAGGCTTCATGCACCCATTATGGTGGCTTCAAAGTCCTGAAATCATCACTTGTAACTCCGTTCTTGTTCCCCTTGCGCATGGCATCATCTCCATGCTTGTTCTTGCTCCAATGTTCATCCTTCTCCAAGCTAGGCCCTTCATTTGTAAGCAAAACAAATGTATCCAATTTAGGCAGCATCATATTCTCATGAACATTAGAATCATTACCAAGAAACGAAAGTACCTGATAATTTAATTGGCGTGCGCGAGCTCTAGTAATTGGTCCCGTATATGTAGCAGTAGGGGCTGTGGGTGTAACAATGATATTGATGTCCTCATCAGAAATTCACTCACCCAATCCACGTCTACTAGCATAGCATGGCATAATAAGCAAACGTAGAAGTAACTCCCTAGGGTTTGATAATAAAACAGGTAATAGGTACTACCTCATCTACTTCCCAAAACCCACATATTAATCAGATCCTAATCATGCAATTGTTTGAGGATTGATCTAATGCATAAAAACTGGGTAGTAAAGGGTATGATCAAAGTGTGAACTTGCCTGCACTATTGATGAAGATGATTCGCACTCATAACTCATGATAGTTCTATTCATCTCACTCTATTCAATCTATCGTAAGCAAACAATAGTAACCACACATAAGCAATCACTCAAAAGATCGGAAAGAAACGAATAAAACAATTCGGAAAACTTCGAAACCAAGCAAATAACTCTTGCAACAGAAAACAATTTCTAATAGTACCAAAATTGAGTGAATATGGCCTTATCATAAAGTTTAGTTCAAGAGCTTCGATTTGCAAAAAGAATCAACTCAAACGGAGTTATAAAACTCGAGTTACGATCATACGAAGTTCAAATACTAAACTGTTTGAAATTCAAATTTTAAACTTTTAAAAACATGTTTAAGTTGTTTTACTGGATAGAAGGTATCATAACGAAGAAGTGGGCATTGGTTTCGTTGGATTTGGATAAGCGGACAAAAAGTTGTAAGCGTTTGAAGAACAGGGACTAAACTGTAAAATAAAACAACTACAACTAGGTCAGTGGCAGAAATTAAAAGAAAAAGAGAAATTCTATCGAGCGAACGCTCGCTACAGCGACAAGTCTAGCGAATCTGTTCGCAAATAAAACCTAAATGAATGGGCGTTCGTTAATTAGCGGAAACGAAAAAACAAGAACGAATCGAGATCATCGGATCTCGATCCGACGGCGGGGTTCGGGACTTGGGTTTACCGCGGTGGCGAGTTGCGTCTCCGGCGGCGGCGGGGCGGAGTGGCTCCGGCGGTGGCGGGGCACGGCGGTGGCGGCAGAGTAGCTGGGGAGGGGCGGCGCGACGAGGGGAAGACGATGGCGGCGTCGGTGGAGGTCGAGGGAGGCAGAACGAGGCGCGGTGGCAGCGGCAGATCTCGTCGAAGGCGGCAACTCCGAAGAGGGCGGCGGTGACGCAATGCGCGCCGAGGCGGTGACAAAAACGGAATCCAGGGGTCCCGAGGCGCGCTTTATAGGAGGGCGGGGCGGCTCCGAAGCATGGAGGAGGGGGCAAGGCGCGAGGTGGCGAGGTCGGGCACGACGGCGGCGATGCGTGCTCGCTCGGTTCTCCGTCCCGAGCTGGAAGATGAGTGAGGCGCGGCGGCGGGCCGGCTGGGCCGTGGCCGGGCGATTTGCTGGGCCAGCCCAGTTCGGTGGCCTAGAAGTTTTTTTTTTACAAACAGACAGACAAAAAATAAAAATAAAAAAACCACAAATACTAAAAAATGATATATAGGCATATTATATATCAAAATTTTCAGAAAAAGATTTCCTACAAGATGAACATTATTCTAGCTTCAATTAAAATCCACAACAATTCTAATAATACAAACAGTGCTACTGACCTATTTAAAACCCAATAAAATCATTTTAAAAATACCAAAATGGTTTCAGATTTTATTTCTCTCCAATTTTCTACTGTAGGGAATCATGTTACTCTAATTTCCATATGTTTTATTTTCGGAGAAAAATAATTTGAATAAAACCCAAATAAGTCCAAATTGAAAATAATTTTCAAAGGAACTTCAAATTGGATTTCTTTTAAACTCCCAACTCATATTTCAAATGTTTTGAATAAGTCATTTTATCTTCTCTCATGAAAATCATTGAGTTGCATGAAGTTTATGAATTGGAAATAATTCCAAATGAAAGTCAAATCTTTTCAAAACCCTTTTCATTTATTTAAATGGAAGAAGTCATTTCATCTTCTCTCTAGAGTTTTGTGTTTGAAAAGAATTTGAATCCATGGAGATCAAAATGCAAAATGAAAGTTTGGGAAAGTCCTTTTATTCCCTCTCATTTAACTTTCAGAAGTTTCCAATTTCACTCAATCAATCACACAACAATCAAAAAAACAATCAATCTATCTATTTAGTATAACATTCCAAAATTTAGAATTTTGGGATGTTACAATCAACCTTGGGAAGACATTAGCATGGATTTTATACTTGGTTTGCCTAGAACTCAAAATGGAAAGGATTCTTGTTTGTTGTTGTGGATAGATTTTCTAAGATGGCACATTTCATTCCTTGCAACAAGATAGATGATGCTTCACACGTTGCAAATCTCTTTTGTAGGGAAATCTTGCGTCTCCATGGAGTACCAAAGATAATCGTCTCCGACCGCGACGTCAAGTTCTTGAGTTACTTTTGGAAGACCCTATGCGCCAAGCTCGGAATCAAGCTCTTAGTTCTCATCCGCATACCATCCCCAAACCGACGGCCAAACGGAGGTGATGAACTAGACTCTCTCCACTCTCCTTCGTGTATTGATCAAGAAGAACATCAAGGAGTGGGAGGCATGTCTACCCATCGCCGAGTACACCTACAACCGTGCAAGACATTCGACGACCGGTAAGTCCCCCTTCGAGATCGTCTACGGCTTCAACCCATTGTCCCCATTGGACATTCTACCTCTTCCTCTACAAGAGCCAACA
This sequence comes from Triticum dicoccoides, assembly GCF_002162155.2. NCBI lineage: Eukaryota > Viridiplantae > Streptophyta > Magnoliopsida > Poales > Poaceae > Triticum > Triticum dicoccoides. Next base: position 313,071,024 of record NC_041393.1, read on the forward strand.
AACCTCAACGCAAGTGCCCGTGCAAGCTACATCATGAAGATGCATGAAGATACAAGGCACACCATCGAGCGCCAAGTACAACGACTAGCGACCAAGCTCAACGTCAACAAGTAACCCATGTTCTTCAACATTGGTGATCTCGTGTGGCTACACCTTCACAAGGACCGCTTTCCCAATGAACGCAAGTCCAAGCTTCTCCCTCGAGCCGATGGACCTTTCAAGGTGCTAGCACGCTACAACGACAACACCTACAAGATCGACCTACCACGAGGCAAGTAGAATGTGAGCGACATCTTCAACATCAAGGACCTCGCGCCATACCATGGAGATGAAGTTTTTGATCCGAGGTCGGATCTCTCCCAAGGGGGGGGGGGAGATGATGCGGAGCATCCTTCGATCATCCCCATGGACACTACTTCGACCACACAAGCTCCAAGTGGACCCATGACAAGAGCTCGAGCACGTGCCATCCAATCCGAGGTTAACTCTCTCCTTGTTGAACCTCCCTTTGAACCATTTGAGACATGGCTACTACCTCAAACAGAGATGCTTTGTGTGCTCAGGTACCATGTAAGCAACCAAGGAGAAGGAATGGTGCAAGATGGACATCGAGATCAAGGAGGCGATCTGCCCAGCCTGGAAGGACCGGAATAACCGCCCAACAACCGCCCGACTACTGCCCAACAACCGGCTACCTTTCTGTGATCAAGCGGTGCAAAGCCGGTACTGCACCGGATGTACCAGTAATTCCCAAAAGACCGGTACTACCGGCCCAACAATCGGTACAACCGCTGGGGCCCCCACCGCCCATCTGCAGAAGCCAGCACCTGAACCCAGCGGTAGTACCGCCTTCCTCGTCCAGTACTTCCGCCCCCCATGAGTTACCAGCGGTACAACCGCCCCCCTGACCGGTACAACCGGCCTGTCTGCGCACAGTGTAACAGACCGAGCCCATGTACCCCTCCACCCTCACTTACCCCTTCGTGGCTCTAGACTATATATACTCCTCCACCTCCTCCTAGTTAGGGTAGCATTGGTTTAGCTCATATTTGTGTGAGAGCCTTGCTCATCCACTCGGTTACTTCTCCTCGGAGCTCACGACCTCTTCGGAGAAGATCCCCCGAGCGGATTCAAGACCCCATTCTAGGGAAGACCATCAAGACCTCCGTACGGAGAAGAACGGTTCCTTTGTATCCTTACCTTTGTTGATTGTGGATCATATGTTACTCTTTGCTTTCGGTGATCTAGCACTCGTGTGATTGATTCCTTGTTGGTTGAGTGTTTTCTATCTCGTTTTCTCGGTGTTCCCCTTTGTGTTTCTGCGTGTTCTTCGTGATTCCCCGTAGGATCCACTCCAAACATGAAAGATCATCCACATAGGGTTCCGCCCTACATCACTGTGTCACCTTATTATTGGGCCAGGCCCATGTAATTTCGAAATACATAAGCATAGGCTATTTTTAGAGTCCGTATGTGTGGGGAACAAGAGATAGGGTTGATTTCGGACCCCTCCACCAAGGGCCACAAAATCCCCCCCCCACTCTTCCTCCATATATACAGCCCTTAGGGCACCGTTTAGACTTTGGGTTTTGTTTAGATTAAGAGTTTGTCATAGCTTCAACTTCGCGTACTTCGTTTGTGTTGAACGACCAGACAAAGGCGTCACAGAACCCCACCTTGATCAATAAAGCTTTTGATGAGGACATCAATACAATTGTTACACCCACAGCCCCTGCTGCTATACATACTGGACCAATTACTAGAGCTCGTGCACGCCAACTAAATTACCAGGTACTTTCGTTTCTTGGTAATGATTCTAATGTTCATGAGAATATGATGCTGCCTAAATTGGATACATTTGTTTTGCTTACAAATGAAGGGCCTAGCTTGGAGAAGGATGAACATTGGAGCAAGAACAAGCATGGAGATGATGGCATGCGCAAGGGAAACAAGAACGGAGTTACAAGTGATGATTTCAGGACTTTGAAGCCACCATAATGGGTGCATGAAGCCTTGGACGAAATATACAAGACGCCACTTCATAAATTTCGTCCCGAGGCTATTTTAGGTGCTGCGTCACCTTATTATTGGGCCAGGACCATGTAATTTCGAAATACATAAGTATAGGCTATTTTTAGAGTCCGTATGTGTGGGGAAACAAGAGATAGGGTTGATTTCGGACCCCTCCACCAAGGGCCACGAAATTCCCCCCCTCTTCCTCCATATATACAGCCCTTAGGGCATCGTTTAGACTTTGGGTTTTGTTTAGATTAAAAGTTCGCCATAGCTGCAACTTCGCGTACTTCGTTTGTGTTCAACGACCAGACAAAGGCGTCACAGAACCCCACCTTGATCAATAAAGCTTTCATCTTATATTCGCAATATCCAGATTGCAATCTTAGTTTCTTGCTTGTTCTTCGTTTGCTCGCAGGAAACAGACCCTCGTGGTCAGGTTGATCGTGCTCCGGCGTGGTCAATAACCTCTCGGAGTTGGTTTAGCGATTGCTAAGGCGCGACGTCCTCGCACGTTCGTAGTCGGATCGTCAAAGTCGACTTCCACCAAAGCGATATCCATCATCTCATCGAAAGATCGGGACCCTCGCCTCTATCACCTGCACAGCGTTCTTCTTCTTCCATGGCATCAACAGGGCACACAAGTGATATTATTTGCCGTCGTTGTAAGGGAGGAGGTCATTATGCGAGAGAATGCAAATCTCCGCGTGTGATGATTGCTACCGCGGATGGTGGATATGAGTCCGCTAGTGACTATGATGAGGAGACTTTGGCTCTTATTACACGTGAAGAACATGGTGGAGATGATTCTGATCATGAGACGCAATACATGGCTCCTGAAGACGCTGACAGGTATGAATGTTTAGTTGCTCAACGTGTTTTGAGTGTGCAGGTCACACAAGCTGAGCAAAATCAGAGGCACAATTTGTTCCATACCAAGGGAGTTGTGAAGGAACGTTCTGTGCGCGTCATCATAGACGGAGGGAGCTGCAACAACTTGGCTAGCATGGAGATGGTGGAGAAGCTTTCTCTCACCACAAGACCACATCCACATCCTTACTACATCCAATGGTTCAACAACAGCGGCAAGGTTAAGGTAACACGTACTGTTCGTGTGCATTTTAGTATCTCTACATATACTGATTATGTTGATTGTGATGTGGTACCTATGCAAGCATGTTCCTTATTACTTGGTAGACCATGGCAATTTGATAAAAATTCTGTACACCATGGTAGAAACAATCACTATACTCTTGTTCATAAGGATAAAAATATTACTTTGCTTCCTATGACTCCTGATTCCATTTTGAAAGATGATATTAATAGAGCTAATAAAGCACAACAGGAGAAGAATAAGAGTGAAAATCAGATTGTGGCAAAAGAATTTGAGCAACAAATGAAGCCTAATAATAAACCATCTAGTGTTGCTTCTGAAATTAAATTGAAAAGTGCATGTTTATTTGCCACCAAATCTGATATTGATGAGCTAGATTTCAGCAAATCTGTTTGCTATGCTTTTGTGTGCAAAGAGGCATTATTTTAATTCGAGGACGTGCCTTCCTTTTTGCCTCCTGCTGTCACTAACATTTTGCAGGAGTTCGCTGACATTTTTCCACAAGACGTGCCACCGGGATTACCGCCTATTCGAGGGATTGAGCATCAGATCGACTTAATTCCCGGTGCTTCACTGCCAAACCGTGCACCATACCGTACCAATCCAGAGGAGACGAAGGAGATTATGCGTCAAGTACAAGCGCTTCTCGACAAAGGTTATATACGCGAATCCCTTAGTCCTTGTGCTGTTCCTATTATTCTAGTGCCGAAAAAGGATGGTACATCACGTATGTGTGTTGATTGTAGAGGCATTAATAATATTACTATTCGTTATCGTCATCCTATTCCTAGGCTAGATGATATGCTTGATGAATTGAGTGGCTCTACAATATTCTCCAAAGTTGATTTGCGTAGTGGCTACCATCAAATTCGTATGAAATTGGGAGATGAATGGAAAACAGCATTTAAAACTAAGTTTGGATTATATGAGTGGTTAGTCATGCCTTTTGGGTTAACTAATGCACCTAGTACTTTCATGAGATTAATGAACGAAGTTTTACGTGCTTTCATTGGACGATTTGTGGTAGTTTACTTTGATGACATATTGATTTATAGCAGATCTTTGGAAGAACATTTGGAACATTTACGTGCTGTTTTTATTGCTCTACGTTGATGAGGACATCAATACAATTGTTACACCCACAGCCCCTGCTGCTATACATACTGGACCAATTACTAGAGCTCGTGCACGCCAACTAAATTACCAGGTACTTTCGTTTCTTGGTAATGATTCTAATGTTCATGAGAATATGATGCTGCCTAAATTGGATACATTTGTTTTGCTTACAAATGAAGGGCCTAGCTTGGAGAAGGATGAACATTGGAGCAAGAACAAGCATGGAGATGATGGCATGCGCAAGGGAAACAAGAACGGAGTTACAAGTGATGATTTCAGGACTTTGAAGCCACCATAATGGGTGCATGAAGCCTTGGACGAAATATACAAGATGCCACTTCATAAATTTCGTCCCGAGGCTATTTTAGGTGCTGCGTCACCTTATTATTGGGCCCGGCCCATGTAATTTCGAAATACATAAGTATAGGCTATTTTTAGAGTCCGTATGTGTGGGGAAACAAGAGATAGGGTTGATTTCGGACCCCTCCACCAAGGGCCACGAAATTCCCCCCCTCTTCCTCCATATATACAGCCCTTAGGGCATCGTTTAGACTTTGGGTTTTGTTTAGATTAAAAGTTCGCCATAGCTGCAACTTCGCGTACTTCGTTTGTGTTCAACGACCAGACAAAGGCGTCACAGAACCCCACCTTGATCAATAAAGCTTTCATCTTATATTCACAATATCCAGATTGCAATCTTAGTTTCTTGCTTGTTCTTCGTTTGCTCGCAGGAAACAGACCCTCGTGGTCAGGTTGATCGTGCTCCGGCGTGGTCAATAACCTCTCGGAATTGGTTTAGCGATTGCTAAGGCGCGACGTCCTCGCACGTTCGTAGTCGGATCGTCAAAGTCGACTTCCACCAAAGCGATATCCATCATCTCATCGAAAGACGGGACACCTTTGCCTCTATCAAGTGGTATCAGATTTCCAGGTTGCTCGGTGAGATTTTACAGTTTTTTGTAGTTTAGATCGAGTCTGTTCTTCATACCTACAGTCCACGAAAAAGCCACAAAAAAAATTAGGGTTAGTTCATCATATCCGAACCAATCTGAGCCTTTGCATAATCTTTTTAGGGTTTTTGCTTTGTTGAATTTGCGGTTGCATCGTCGTGTCTAGTTGCTGGTCTTAGAGTCTAGTCTTTTAGAGTTTCGAGTTCTGGTCATAAGTTGTCACGCCGCCGCCGCACCATCATCATCACCCCTGCCATCTACCACCACCGCTTATCCGCCACCGCTTCGAATCCGTATTCATATACCACCACAGCTGTCATATACCACCACCGCTGCCATCTACCACCATATATCCACCACCAATCCGAGTTCTTGTCATATTAGGTTTGTTTTCGAGATCCATCTAGATTCCGATTCGTGTTTCCTTGCCGATCCATATCCATATACATATCCATATACTACCACCGCTACCACCACCGCTGCCATATACCACCACCATATATCCACCACCAATCCGAGTTCCTTGCTTATTAGGGTTGTTTTCGAGATCCATCTAGATTCCGATTCGAGTTTCCTTGCCGGAGTCGGGTAGCCACGCTCCGTTTAGGCCCAAAATTTTTCGAAAACGCATTTTTCGAAAAAATTTCTGACTATCCTATTTTTAGGTGTTTCTGAGTGTTTTGAGACAGGTGCCATTATAGGAAGTTTTTTTTGACCCGTTTCCAGTTTTTGGGTCCGGGCAGTCAAAAAAAAAAAATTGGTCAAAAAAATTTCGTGCCCATCCTGTCAGTTTGAGCTAAGAAGAGTTTTGAGACACTCGCCATTATAGTGATTTTTCGCA
>NC_041393.1:313077304-313079292 GCF_002162155.2 Triticum dicoccoides
AAAAAAAAGAGCGAAAAAAAAATCCAGAGTGTGCTTTTCCCTTGTTTACGTGCCGCGCCGTGATTTTGTTAGTGTTCTAGGCTCGCGTCTCTAGCACAGTCTAGCCTAGGACCAGCACAGTACCGTCGTTGAGCGTTTATTCAACTTTGCATCTCTGAATTGATTATTGCTGACCCTTTTTGCTACCATATTATAAGCCTTCCCAGCTCCACATACATTTACGTCGTGCGTTTGACTCTCCCTGGTAATCGCTCTATCCAAGCTTTGAGAGTTTTTGACTACAACGGTTGCCGATCACCGCCTGTTGCTGGGTAAGAACTGGTAAGAATTTGAGATTTGCTTGACGGATTTGTGACACCCACCACCACCACTTGTTCGTCGTCTGTAGGATCATATTCTTGTGTGTTTCTATTGCTGCTAACCATGCCAGGATCACAAGCCGACGAGATTGACTGGGAGAATTTATCGAACAAGGAGCTTCATGATAAGTTTCAGCAAATGATGACTGAACAGGTGCAAGATGTGCTGAACAATTTTGAAGAGGCCATGGAGAAGATCACTGGCTTTGAGAAGACGTTCGAAACAAAGCTCGATAACAAGTTTAATGAATTGCTCGCGCGTCTTCCACCACCACCACCCGCTGCAGCTAACGCACCTCTCCAACAACAACAACAACAACGACTACCTCCACGTCGCGAAGCAGACCTCCGCCAAGCAAGCCGTGTTCCTCTTGCGTTTGGCCAAACTGTTGGTGCTGCTGTTGATACTTCTGTGGCTCCTGCTGCTGATGTGGAGGAGGATGATTATGTGGGAGACTATGAGGATGAGGTTGATCAAAATCAACACTACGTGCAGCCACCTGTACCACCACCAGCAGGTCGACCTCAGGTATATATTCGTAATGGTAGGCCTGCACCACCACCTCAGGTACGAGATGATGTCCATATTCCTAAACTGAAATTGAATATTCCACCATTTGAGGGTAGATATGTTCCTGATATATATCTTACTTGGGAGTTAGAAACTGAACAACGATTTACATGTTTACAATATCCTGAGGAGAGACGAGTTGCTGCTGCTGTTTGTGCTTTCACTAGTTTTGCATGTGTATGGTGGTCTGAACATTGTAGATTATATCCTATTCCAACTACTTGGGCTGCTTTGAAAACTGCTATGCGTACGCGTTGGGTTCCACCATATTATCAACGTGAATTGCTTCAAAAATTGGAGCGTTTAAGACAAGGGAAAAATTCTGTAGAAGAATATTATCAGGAATTACAAACTGGCATGATTAGATGTGGTATTGTTGAGGAGAATGAAGCTATGCTTGCACGTTTTCTGGGTGGATTAAATAGAGAGATTCAGACCATTCTAGACTATAAGGAGTATACTAATATCACTCGTTTATCCCATCTTGCTTGTAAACCTGAACGTGAAGTGCAGGATCGACAAGCATTGGGGCGAACTAACTTTTCTGCAGGCCGACCTTCATCATGGACACCACGTGCATCTTCTACTTCAACTGCACCAGCACCTCCATCCGGTGCCACCTCCAGCCGTGATACAAGAAAACAGGCACAACCACCATTATCTGCCAAGAGCGCACCTGCGGGGCCTGCACAGCGTTCTTCTTCTTCCATGGCATCAACAGGGCACACAAGTGATATTATTTGTCGTCGTTGTAAGGGAGGAGGTCATTATGCGAGAGAATGCAAATCTCCGCGTGTGATGATTGCTACCGCGGATGGTGGATATGAGTCCGCTAGTGACTATGATGAGGAGACTTTGGCTCTTATTATACGTGAAGAACATGGTGGAGATGATTCTGATCATGAGACGCAATACATGGCTCCTGAAGACGCTGACAGGTATGAATGTTTAGTTGCTCAACGTGTTTTGAGTGTGCAGGTCACACAAGCTGAGCAAAATCAGAGGCACAATTTGTTCCATACCAAGGGAGTTGTGAAGGAACGTTCTGTGCGCGTCAT
>NC_041393.1:313083000-313084983 GCF_002162155.2 Triticum dicoccoides
AAGCGATATCCATCATCTCATCGAAAGACGGGACACCTTTGCCTCTATCAGCTTTCATCTTATATTCGCAATATCCAGATTGCAATATCAGTTTCTTGATTGTTCTTCGTTTGCTCGCAGGAAACAGACCCTCGTGGTCAGGTTGATCATGCTCCGGCGTGGTCAATAACCTATCGGAGTTGGTTTAGCGATTGCTAAGGCGCGACGTCCTCGCATGTTCGTAGTTGGATCATCAAAGTCGACTTCCACCCAAGCGATATCCATCATCTCATCAAAAGATGGGACACCTTTGCCTCTATCATGTACCCACCATTCGGGCGCCACTCGGAGAAAGGGCACGAAATGTGCGGGCGCGAGCTTCCTCCTCCCCGTCCCTTGCCTTTGTCAGTAGTCGAATAGCTTTAGCCCGGTGATGTCGACGCCGACGATTACCGCGCGATGCTCGGTCCAGTATTTATCCTATTTTGGGTAATCCTAAGCAAAGCGCAGGTATGAGTCTATCAATAGACGCACAGACAAGTGTATTTCGGCGAGGCTGCCTGCATCGGCACGACCCATGCACTGGCAGTTGCTAGACTGACCCGAAAGGAGAAGAGAAAAAGGGAGGAGGACCAGAGAATCCCGGCGCTATGCCCCGATGCCCGCCAGCCGCATGAAATGCATATCGGTCCCTGTCGGGAATGAGGACACCACCTGAATGGCTCCTGCTCCGCCAGGTGCCGCGAACGCGCTTGGCACGCGCGGCCCGACAGAGGAGAAAAGAAGCTCTAGACAAAAGCTAAGTATACATTATCACTCCTTGGCTGATGCATTAGAGGGTTTTGTTGTTGTTTACCTCTTAACCCTAGTGAGCGTTCGTATTGTGAAAATCCTCATGTGATGGAACCGTGATTAGCTTCTTTGGTTGCTCCATCGTCCTGTCCAGAGCCATGCTCATAGGACGGGAGGATGCACCGAGAACTACCTGGGAAAAATATGCCGGGACGCATCCACGCCAAGATGACTGAAAAGGGCCGGACCCTTACGACTATCGCGGCAATATGATACTGGCAGGCATCCAAAGCATACATAGGAGTCGATCATACGAACGCAAACGTACAGAGCACAAGGGGATAAACACACATTTAAGATTCAGCTAGGAATATCAGTTTCACACAAACATCAGATATAGAATAACTAAACACGAAATATACGTCATGTTTTATTAGAGGGCAACACACAAGCAACAACGGCCCGATACTTGACTTGGAGACCAGATGGAGCAATTCAAACTTGGAGAACCCTATCAGCCCATGACTGATGAGGACATCAATACAATTGTTACACCCACAGCCCCTGCTGCTATACATACTGGACCAATTACGAGAGCTCGTGCACGCCAACTAAATTACCAGGTACTTTCGTTTCTTGGTAATGATTCTAATGTTCATGAGAATATGATGCTGCCTAAATTGGATACATTTGTTTTGCTTACAAATGAAGGGCCTAGCTTGGAGAAGGATGAACATTGGAGCAAGAACAAGCATGGAGATGATGGCATGCGCAAGGGGAACAAGAACGGAGTTACAAGTGATGATTTCAGGACTTCGAAGCCACCATAATGGGTGCATGAAGCCTTGGACGAAATATACAAGATGCCACTTCATAAATTTCGTCCCGAGGCTATTTTAGGTGCTGCGTCACCTTATTATTGGGCCAGTGATCAGGACAAGTCGGGTAGCCACGCTCCGTTTAGGCCCAAAATTTTTCGAAAACGCATTTTTCGAAAAAATTTCTGGCTATCCTATTTTTAGGTGTTTCTGAGTGTTTTGAGACAGGTGCCATTATAGGAAGTTTTTTTTGACCCGTTTCCAGTTTTTGGGTCCGGGCAGTCGAAAAAAAAAAAAATTGGTCGAAAAATTTCGTGCCCATCCTGTCAGTTTGAGCTAGGAAGAGTTTTGAGATACTCGCCATTATAGTGTTTTTTCGCAAAAAAAAAAAAGC
>NC_041393.1:313085775-313183555 GCF_002162155.2 Triticum dicoccoides
CGTTGAGCGTTTATTCAACTTTGCATCTCTGAATTGATTATTGCTGACCCTTTTTGCTACCATACTATAAGCCTTCCCAGCTCCACATACATCTACGTCGTGTGTTTGACTCTCCCTGGTAATCGCTCTATCCAAGCTTTGAGAGTTTTTGACTACAACGGTTGCCGATCACCGCCTGCTGCTGGGTAAGAACTGGTAAGAATTTGAGATTTGCTTGACGGATTTGTGATACACCACCACCACTTCTTAGTAGTCTGTAGGATCATATTCTTGTGTGTTTCTATTGCTGCTAACCATGCCAGGATCACAAGCCGACGAGATTGACTGGGAGAACTTATCGAACAAGGAGCTTCATGATAAGTTTCAGCAAATGATGACTGAACAGGTGCAAGATGTGCTGAACAATTTTGAAGAGGCCGTGGAGAAGATCACTGGCCTTGAGAAGACGTTCGAAACAAAGCTCGATAACAGATTTAATGAATTGCTCGCGCGTCTTCCACCACCACCACCCGCTGCACCTAACGCACCTCTCCAACAACAACAACAACGACTACCTCCACGTCGCGAAATAGACCTTCGCCGAGCGAGCCGTGTTCCTCTTGCGTTTGGCCAAACTGTTGGTGCTGCTGTTGATACTTCTGTGGCTCCTGCTACTGCTGTTGCTGGTACCCAGGAGGATGATGAGTATGCGGGCGATTATGAGGATGAGGTTGATCAAAATCAGATCTACGAGCAGCCACCAGCACCACCACCAGCAGGGCGACCTCAGGTATATATTCGTAATGGTAGGCCTGCACCACCACCTCAGGTACGAGATGATGTCCATATTCCTAAACTGAAATTGAATATTCCACCATTTGAGGGTAGATATGTTCCTGATATATATCTTACTTGGGAGTTAGAAACTGAACAACGATTTACATGTTTACAATATCCTGAGGAGAGACGAGTTGCTGCTGCTGTTTGTGCTTTCACTAGTTTTGCATGTGTATGGTGGTCTGAACATTGTAGATTATATCCTATTCCAACTACTTGGGCTGCTTTGAAAACTGCTATGCGTACGCGTTGGGTTCCACCATATTATCAACGTGAATTGCTTCAAAAATTGCAGCGTTTAAGACAAGGAAAAAATTCTGTAGAAGAATATTATCAGGAATTACAAACTGGCATGATTAGATGTGGTATTGTTGAGGAGAATGAAGCTATGCTTGCACGTTTTCTGGGTGGATTAAATAGAGAGATTCAGACCATTCTAGACTATAAGGAGTATACTAATATCACTCGTTTATTCCATCTTGCTTGTAAAGCTGAACGTGAAGTGCAGGATCGACAAGCATTGGGGCGAACTAACTTTTTTGTAGGCCGACCTTCATCATGGACACCACGTGCATCTTCTACTTCAACTGCACCAGCACCTCCATCCGGTGCCACCTCCAGCCGTGATACAAGAAAACAGGCACAACCACCATTATCTGCCAAGAGCGCACCTGCGGGGCCTGCACAGCGTTCTTCTTCTTCCATGGCATCAACAGGGCACACAAGTGATATTATTTGTCGTCGTTGTAAGGGAGGAGGTCATTATGCGAGAGAATGCAAATCTCCACGTGTGATGATTGCTACCGCGGATGGTGGATATGAGTTCGCTAGTGACTATGATGAGGAGACTTTGGCTCTTATTACACGTGAAGAACATGGTGGAGATGATTCTGATGAGGACATGACTACCTTGGATATGACCAAAAATATTGCATATATGCATATTTGTCAGGTGATTTCTAGTGCAAACTATTCAATAATCTATTTATGTTATCCAGAACAAAAATACTTCACACACTTTTGTGTTTTGTCTAATTGCAGGTGTATGGGACATTTGTACAATCCACATATGAAGATAAGGAAGAAAGAGATGTTTATTTGCTGTCCAAAAAGTTCTCTCACGTCACTTTTGGCCCAAGAGAAGATAGAGTCCAAGTCGGTCACGTTCTGGATTCAGATTCGGACTGCACAGACACACCTGACTCAAAACGCACACAAGTTTTTCATACGGACTTCGAATTGGGTGATTCTTTTTTTGTTGGAAACTAGATTTCGTGCACTTTCCAACCCAATTGGAATCACCTTCAAATTCGTCCGGAGCGTTGAGTTGTGGACGAAACAATCTGATGCTGCAGCAGAATCCGAGTCAAACTACAAGTCCAAAGGTGTTACATCACCTCCACTTGGGCCCATTGGCCTTGTACGACCTAGATTTAGTTTTAGGCTGCCTTGGGACGTCCTCCCACCTCCTTGGCCTCCACCCCTTGCTCCTATATAAGTAGATCCATCTAGTAGCTTTTCCTTGGGATTTGTTTAGTTAAAAGTTAGCCATTGCAACTTCGTGTACTTCGTTTGTGTCCAACGACCAGACCAAGACCGCTTCCGGATCCCCACCATTATCAATACTTCATATATATTGGCAATATTCAGATTGCTTTATCATATTCTTGCTCGTTCTTCGATTGCTTGCAGGAATAGACCTTCGTGGTCAGGCTGACCGTGCTTCCAGCATCGTCAGTAACCTCAGGAGATTGGTTTAGCGATTGCTAAGGCGCAACGTTGTGCACGTTCGTAGTCGGATTGTCAAAGTCATCTCCACCAAATCGATAGTTATCATCTCATCGAAAGATCGGGACACCCCCGCCTCTATCAGATTCTGATCATGAGACGCAATACATGGCTCCTGAAGACGCTGACATGTATGAATGTTTAGTTGCTCAACGTGTTTTGAGTGTGCAGGTCACACAAGCTGAGCAAAATCAGAGGCACAATTTGTTCCATACCAAGGGAGTTGTGAAGGAACGTTCTGTGCGCGTCATCATAGACGGAGGGAGCTGCAACAACTTGGCTAGCATGGAGATGGTGGAGAAGCTTTCTCTCACCACAAGACCACATCCACATCCTTACTACATCCAATGGTTCAACAACAGCGGCAAGGTTAAGGTAACACGTACTGTTCGTGTGCATTTTAGTATCTCTACATATGCTGATTATGTTGATTGTGATGTGGTACCTATGCAAGCATGTTCCTTATTACTTGGTAGACCATGGCAATTTGATAAAAATTCTGTACACCATGGTAGAAACAATCACTATACACTTGTTCATAAGGGTAAAAATATTACTTTGCTTCCTATGACTCCTGATTCCATTTTGAAAGATGATATTAATAGAGCTAATAAAGCAAAACAGGAGACGAATAAGAGTGAAAATCAGATTGTGGCAAAAGAATTTGAGCAACAAATGAAGCCTAATAATAAACCATCTAGTGTTGCTTCTGAAATTAAATTGAAAAGTGCATGTTTATTTGCCACCAAATCTGATATTGATGAGCTAGATTTCAGCAAATCTGTTTGCTATGCTTTTGTGTGCAAAGAGGCATTATTTTCATTCGAGGACGTGCCTTCCTCTTTGCCTCCTGCTGTCACTAACATTTTGCAGGAGTTCGCTGACGTCTTTCCACAAGACGTGCCACCGGGATTACCGCCTATTCGAGGGATTGAGCATCACATTGACTTAATTCCCGGTGCTTCACTGCCAAACCGTGCACCATACCGTACCAATCCAGAGGAGACGAAGGAGATTATGCGTCAAGTACAAGAGCTTCTCGACAAAGGTTATATACGCGAATCCCTTAGTCCTTGTGCTGTTCCTATTATTCTAGTGCCGAAAAAGGATGGTACATCACGTATGTGTGTTGATTGTAGAGGCATTAATAATATTACTATTCGTTATCGTCATCCTATTCCTAGGCTAGATGATATGCTTGATGAATTGAGTGGCTCTACAATATTCTCCAAAGTTGATTTGCGTAGTGGCTACCATCAAATACGTATGAAATTGGGAGATGAATGGAAAACAGCATTTAAAACTAAGTTTGGATTATATGAGTGGTTAGTCATGCCTTTTGGGTTAACTAATGCACCTAGTACTTTCATGAGATTAATGAACGAAGTTTTACGTGCTTTCATTGGACGATTTGTGGTAGTTTACTTTGATGACATATTGATTTATAGCAGATCTTTGGAGGAACATTTGGAACATTTACGTGCTGTTTTTATTGCTCTACGTGATGCACGTTTGTTTGGTAACCTTGGGAAGTGCACCTTTTGCACCGACCGAGTATCTTTTCTTGGCTATGTTGTTACTCCATAGGGAATTGAAGTTGATAAAGCCAAGATTGAAGCTATTGAGAGTTGGCCGCAGCCCAAAACGGTCACACAAGTGAGGAGTTTTCTTGGCCTCGCTGGATTCTATAGGCGTTTTGTGAGAGATTTCAGCACCATTGCTGCACCTCTCAACGAGCTTACAAAGAAGGATGTGCCTTTTCTTTGGGGTACCGCACAGGAAGAAGCCTTCACGGTATTGAAAGATAAGTTGACACATGCTCCTTTACTCCAACTTCCTGATCACCTTAAAGGGACCATCAGCACGTGGCATTAACTTTGATTTGCGCAAATCAGGAAATCTATCCTTACGCAAATGTAACCAAACAAGATCTCCAGGTGCAAACACAACATGTTTTCTACCCTTATCTCCAGCAAGTTTATATTTAGCATTCATGCGCTCAATGTTTTCCTTAGTTAACTCATGCATTTTTAAAATCAATTCAGCACGTTGTTTAGCATCGAAATTAACCTTCTCCAAAGATGGAAGAGGCAACAAATCAATAGGTGCACGAGGTAGGAAACCATACACAACTTCAAAAGGGCACATCTTAGTAGTAGAATGCAATGAACGATTATAAGCAAATTCAATATGAGGCAAGCATTCCTCCCACATTTTCTTATTATTCTTCAAAACAGCCCTAAGCATAGTAGACAACGTTCTATTGACTACTTCAGTTTGTCCATCAGTTTGGGGGTGACAAGTAGTACTAAAAAGCAGTTTAGTCCCCAACTTAGCCCATAAACATCTCCAAAAGTGGCTAAGAAATTTAGTACCACGATCTGAAACAATAGTATTTGGCACACCATGCAAGCGAATAATTTCACGAAAGAACAAATCAGCAACATTAACAGCATCATCGCTTTTATGACATGGTATAAAGTGTGCCATTTTCGAGAATCTATCCACGACAACAAATATGCTATCCCTCCCCTTCTTTGTTCGAGGTAAACCTAAAACAAAGTCCATAGATATATCCTCCCAAGGAACACTAGGTACAGGCAAAGGCATATATAAACCATGAGGATTGAGTCGTGACTTAGCTTTTTGACATGTAGTGCAGCGAGCAATAAAACGCTCAACATCCCGTCTCATCTTTGGCCAAAAGAAATGTGTAGCAAGTACGTCCTCCGTCTTCTTCACGCCAAAGTGTCCCATTAATCCTCCTCCATGCGCCTCCTGCAACAACAAAAGACGAACGGAGCTAGCTGGAATGCATAGCTTGTTAGCACGAAACACAAATCTATCGTTAACAACAAACTTGTTCCACATTCTTCCTTCTTTACAATTATGCATTACATCTTTAAAATCAGCATCATGCACATATTGATCTTTGATGGTCTCTAATCCAAATATTTTGAAGTCAAGTTGTGAAAGCATAGTATAGCGACGAGACAATGCATCAGCAATAACATTTTCTTTTCCCTTCTTGTGTTTAATGACATAAGGGAAAGTCTCAATGAATTCAACCCATTTAGCATGTCTACGATTCAGTTTAGCTTGACTTTTAATATGTTTCAAAGATTCATGATCAGAATGTATAACAAATTCTTTGGGCCATAAATAATGTTGCCATGTTTCTAAAGTCCGAACAAGAGCATATAATTCTTTATCATAAGTAGAATAATTCAGACTAGGCCCACTCAATTTTTCAGAAAAGTATGCAACAGGTTTGCCATCTTGTAATAACACACCTCCTAATCCAATTCCACTAGCATCACATTCAAGCTCAAAAGTCTTATTAAAATCAGGAAGTTGGAGTAAAGGAGCATGTGTCAACTTATCTTTCAATACCGTGAAGGCTTCTTCCTGTGCGGTACCCCAAAGAAAAGGCACATCTTTCTTTGTAAGCTCATTGAGAGGTGCAGCAATGGTGCTGAAATCTCTCACAAAACGCCTATAGAATCCAGCGAGGCCAAGAAAACTTGTGTGACCGTTTTGGGCTGCGGCCAACTCTCAATAGCTTCAATCTTGGCTTTATCAACTTCAATTCCCTGTGGAGTAACAACATAGCCAAGAAAAGATACTCGGTCGGTGCAAAAGGTGCACTTCCCAAGGTTACCAAACAAACGTGCATCACGTAGAGCAATAAAAACAGCACGTAAATGTTCCAAATGTTCCTCCAAAGATCTGCTATAAATCAATATGTCATCAAAGTAAACTACCACAAATCGTCCAATGAAAGCACGTAAAACTTCGTTCATTAATCTCATGAAAGTACTAGGTGCATTAGTTAACCCAAAAGGCATGACTAACCACTCATATAATCCAAACTTAGTTTTAAATGCTGTTTTCCATTCATCTCCCAATTTCATACGTATTTGATGGTAGCCACTACGCAAATCAACTTTGGAGAATATTGTAGAGCCACTCAATTCATCAAGCATATCATCTAGCCTAGGAATAGGATGACGATAACGAATAGTAATATTATTAATGCCTCTACAATCAACACACATACGTGATGTACCATCCTTTTTCGGCACTAGAATAATAGGAACAGCACAAGGACTAAGGGATTCACGTATATAACCTTTGTCGAGAAGCTCTTGTACTTGACGCATAATCTCCTTCGTCTCCTCTGGATTGGTACGGTATGGTGCACGGTTTGGCAGTGAAGCACCGGGAATTAAGTCAATCTGATGCTCAATCCCTCGAATAGGCGGTAATCCTGGTGGCACGTCTTGTGGAAAAACGTCAGCGAACTCCTGCAAAATGTTAGTGACAGCAGGAGGCAAAGAGGAAGGCACGTCCTCGAATGAAAATAATGCCTCTTTGCACACAAAAGCATAGCAAACAGAGTTGCTGAAATCTAGCTCATCAATATCAGATTTGGTGGCAAATAAACATGCACTTTTCAATTTAATTTCAGAAGCAACACTAGATGGTTTATTGTTAGGCTTCATTTGTTGCTCAAATTCTTTTGCCACAATCTGATTTTCACTCTTATTCTTCTCCTGTTGTGCTTTATTAGCTCTATTAATATCATCTTTCAAAATGGAATCAGGAGTCATAGGAAGCAAAGTAATATTTTTATCCTTATGAACAAGAGTATAGTGATTGTTTCTACCATGGTGTACAGAATTTTTATCAAATTGCCATGGTCTACCAAGTAATAAGGAACATGCTTGCATAGGTACCACATCACAATCAACATAATCAGCATATGTAGAGATACTAAAATGCACACGAACAGTACGTGTTGCCTTAACCTTGCCGCTGTTGTTGAACCATTGGATGTAGTAAGGATGTGGATGTGGTCTTGTGGTGAGAGAAAGCTTCTCCACCATCTCCATGCTAGCCAAGTTGTTGCAGCTCCCTCCGTCTATTATGACGCGCACAGAACGTTCCTTCACAACTCCCTTGGTATGGAACAAATTGTGCCTCTGATTTTGCTCAGCTTGTGTGACCTGCACACTCAAAACACGTTGAGCAACTAAACATTCATACCTGTCAGCGTCTTCAGGAGCCATGTATTGCGTCTCATGATCAGAATCATCTCCACCATGTTCTTCACATGTAATAAGAGCCAAAGTCTCCTCATCATAGTCACTAGCGGACTCATATCCACCATCCGCGGTAGCAATCATCACACGCGGAGATTTGCATTCTCTCGCATAATGACCTCCTCCCTTACAACGACGACAAATAATATCACTTGTGTG
The DNA here is from genome assembly GCF_002162155.2 of Triticum dicoccoides. NCBI lineage: Eukaryota > Viridiplantae > Streptophyta > Magnoliopsida > Poales > Poaceae > Triticum > Triticum dicoccoides. Next base: position 313,093,644 of record NC_041393.1, read on the forward strand.
CTGATGAGGACATCAATACAATTGTTACACCCACAGCCCCTGCTGCTATACATACTGGACCAATTACTAGAGCTCGTGCACGCCAACTAAATTACCAGGTACTTTCGTTTCTTGGTAATGATTCTAATGTTCATGAGAATATGATGCTGCCTAAATTGGATACATTTGTTTTGCTTACAAATGAAGGGCCTAGCTTGGAGAAGGATGAACATTGGAGCAAGAACAAGCATGGAGATGATGGCATGCGCAAGGGGAACAAGAACGGAGTTACAAGTGATGATTTCAGGACTTTGAGGCCACCATAATGGGTGCATGAAGCCTTGGACGAAATATACAAGATGCCACTTCATAAATTTCGTCCCGAGGCTATTTTAGGTGCTGCGTCACCTTATTATTGGGCCAGGCCCATGTAATTTCGAAATACATAAGTATAGGCTATTTTTAGAGTCCGTATGTGTGGGGAAACAAGAGATAGGGTTGATTTCGGACCCCTCCACCAAGGGCCACGAAATTCCCCCCTCTTCCTCCATATATACAGCCCTTAGGGCATCGTTTAGACTTTGGGTTTTGTTTAGATTAAAAGTTCGCCATAGCTGCAACTTCGCGTACTTCGTTTGTGTTCAACGACCAGACAAAGGCGTCACAGAACCCCACCTTGATCAAATAAAGCTTTCATCTTATATTCGCAATATCTAGATTGCAATCTCAGTTTCTTGCTTGTTCTTCGTTTGCTCGCAGGAAACAGACCCTCGTGGTCAGGTTGATCGTGCTCCGGCGTGGTCAATAACCTCTCGGAGTTGGTTTAGCGATTGCTAAGGCGCGACGTCCTCGCACGTTCGTAGTCGGATCGTCAAAGTCGACTTCCACCAAAGCGATATCCATCATCTCATCGAAGGACGGGACACCTTTGCCTCTATCAATGACGCAGCTTTCTCCTTGGCAGCTGCGACGTCGGCGCCCGCTGGCGGCTTCTTGAATCCTTCATCGAGATCAAGGTTTGGATGGCGGCAGGCGATATTGCTCAAGACCATGAAGAGGGCATTGTGGGCAAGCTTTCGGGACTCTGTCGCGAAGCGCTTGGCCCTCCCTTCTTCGTGCACTCCCAGTTTCTCAATCAGCTCATTGAAGAAGACTCCCAACTTGGCACTTGGGACCTCGTGCTGGCTAAGAGAGAAAATTGGGCCTTCCCTGCCCATCTCCGTAGCCTGGGCACCAAGATGCTCAGCTATGTCGATCAGGCTCTCGATCCATAGGTTGCTTGGATTGACTTGATTCTTCAGCTTGATGATAGAGGCGAGGGTGTCCCGATCTTTCGATGAGATGATAACTATCGATTTGGTGGAGACGACTTTGACGATCCGACTACAAACGTGCAACGATGTTGTGCCTTAGCAATCGCTAAACCAACTCCGAGAGGTTCTTGACCACGCCGGAGCACGATCAACCTGACCACGAAGGTCTATTCCTGCAAGCAATCGAAGAACAAGCAAAATATGATAAAAGCAATCTGAATATCGCGAATATGTATGAAGTATTGATAATGGTGGGGATCCGAAAAGTGGTCTTGGTCTGGTCGTTGGACACAAACGAAGCACACGAAGTTGCAATGGCTAACTCTTAACTAAACAAATCCCAAGGAAAAGCTACTAGATGGATCTACTTATATAGGAGCAAGGGGTGGCGGCCAAGGAGGTTGATAGAGGCAAAGGTGTCCCGTCTTTCGATGAGATGATGGATATCGCTTTGGTGGAAGTCGACTTTGACGATCCGACTACGAACGTGCGAGGACGTCGCGCCTTAGCAATCGCTAAACCAACTCCGAGAGGTTATTGACCATGCCGGAGCACGATCAACCTGACCACGAGGGTCTGTTTCCTGCGAGCAAACGAAGAACAAGCAAGAAACTAAGATTGCAATCTGGATATTGCGAATATAAGATGAAAGCTTTATTGATCAAGGTGGGGTTCTGTGATGCCTTTGTTTGGTCGTTGAACACAAACGAAGTACGCGAAGTTGCAGCTATGGCGAACTTTTAATCTAAACAAAACCCAAAGTCTAAACGATGCCCTAAGGGCTGTATATATGGAGGAAGAGGGGGGAATTTCGTGGCCCTTGGTGGAGGGGTCCGAAATCAACCCTATCTCTTGTTTCCCCACACATACGGACTCTAAAAATAGACTATACTTATGTATTTCGAAATTACATGGGCCTGGCCCAATAATAAGGTGACGCAGCACCTAAAATAGCCTCGGGACGAAATTTATGAAGTGGCATCTTGTATATTTCGTCCAAGGCTTCATGCACCCATTATGGTGGCTTCAAAGTCCTGAAATCATCACTTGTAACTCCGTTCTTGTTCCCCTTGCGCATACCATCATCTCCATGCTTGTTCTTGCTCCAATGTTCATCCTTCTCCAAGCTAGGCCCTTCATTTGTAAGCAAAACAAATGTATCCAATTTAGGCAGCATCATATTCTCATGAACATTAGAATCATTACCAAGAAACGAAAGTACCTGGTAATTTAGTTGGCGTGCGCGATGATAGAGGCGAGGGTCCCGATCTTTCGATGAGATGATGGATATCGCTTTGGTGGAAGTCGACTTTGACGATCCGACTACGAACGTGCGAGGACGTCGCGCCTTAGCAATCGCTAAACCAACTCCGAGAGGTTATTGACCCCGCTGGAGCACGATCAACCTGACCACGAGGGTTTGTTTCGTGCGAGCAAACGAAGAACAAGCAAGAAACTAAGATTGCAATCTGGATATTGCGAATATAAGATGAAAGCTTTATTGATCAAGGTGGGGTTCTGTGACGCCTTTGTCTGGTCGTTGAACACAAACGAAGTACGGAAGTTGCAGCTATGGCAAACTTTTAATCTAAACAAAACCCAAAGTCTAAACGATGCCCTAAGGGCTGTATATATGGAGGAAGAGGGGGGGAATTTCGTGGCCCTTGGTGGAGGGGTCCGAAATCAACCCTATCTCTTGTTTCCCCACACATACGGACTCTAAAAATAGCCTATACTTATGTATTTCGAAATTACATGGGCCTGGCCCAATAATAAGGTGACGCAGCACCTAAAATAGCCTCGGGACGAAATTTATGAAGTGGCGTCTTGTATATTTCGTCCAAGGCTTCATGCACCCATTATGGTGGCTTCAAAGTCCTGAAATCATCACTTGTAACTCCGTTCTTGTTTCCCTTGCGCATGCCATCATCTCCATGCTTGTTCTTGCTCCAATGTTCATCCTTCTCCAAGCTAGGCCCTTCATTTGTAAGCAAAACAAATGTATCCAATTTAGGCAGCATCATATTCTCATGAACATTAGAATCATTACCAAGAAACGAAAGTACCTGGTAATTTAGTTGGCGTGCACGAGCTCTAGTAATTGGTCCAGTATGTATAGCAGCAGGGGCTGTGGGTGTAACAATTGTATTGATGTCCTCATCATAGACCATGGCAATTTGATAAAAATTCTGTACACCATGGTAGAAACAATCACTATACTCTTGTTCATAAGGATAAAAATATTACTTTGCTTCCTATGACTCCTGATTCCATTTTGAAAGATGATATTAATAGAGCTAATAAAGCAAAACAGGAGACGAATAAGAGTGAAAATCAGATTGTGGCAAAAGAATTTGAGCAACAAATGAAGCCTAATAATAAACCATCTAGTGTTGCTTCTGAAATTAAATTGAAAAGTGCATGTTTATTTGCCACCAAATCTGATATTGATGAGCTAGATTTCAGCAAATCTGTTTGCTATGCTTTTGTGTGCAAAGAGGCATTATTTTCATTCGAGGACGTGCCTTCCTCTTTGCCTCCTGCTGTCACTAACATTTTGCAGGAGTTCGCTGACGTCTTTCCACAAGACGTGCCACCGGGATTACCGCCTATTCGAGGGATTGAGCATCAAATTGACTTAATTCCCAGTGCTTCACTGCCAAACCGTGCACCATACCGTACCAATCCAGAGGAGACGAAGGAGATTATGCGTCAAGTACAAGAGCTGCTCGACAAAGGTTATATACGCGAATCCCTTAGTCCTTGTGCTGTTCCTATTATTCTAGTGCCGAAAAAGGATGGTACATCACGTATGTGTGTTGATTGTAGAGGCATTAATAATATTACTATTCGTTATCGTCATCCTATTCCTAGGCTAGATGATATGCTTGATGAATTGAGTGGCTCTACAATATTCTCCAAAGTTGATTTGCGTAGTGGATACCATCAAATTCGTATGAAATTGGGAGATGAATGGAAAACAGCATTTAAAACTAAGTTTGGATTATATGAGTGGTTAGTCATGCCTTTTGGGTTAACTAATGCGCCTAGTACTTTCATGAGACTAATGAACGAAGTTTTACGTGCTTTCATTGGACGATTTGTGGTAGTCTATTTTGATGATATACTGATTTATAGCAGATCTTTGGAAGAACATTTGGAACATTTACGTGCTGTTTTTATTGCTCTACGTGATGCACGTTTGTTTGGTAACCTTGGGAAGTGCACCTTTTGCACCGACCGAGTATCTTTTCTTGGCTATGTTGTTACTCCACAGGGAACTGAAGTTGACAAAGCCAAGATTGAAGCTATTGAGAGTTGGCCGCAGCCCAAAACGGTCACACAAGTGAGGAGTTTTCTTTGCCTCGCTGGATTCTATAGGCGTTTTGTGAGAGATTTCAGCACCATTGCTGCACCTCTCAACGAGCTTACAAAGAAGGATGTGCCTTTTGTTTGGGGTACCGCACAGGAAGAAGCCTTCACGGTATTGAAAGATAAGTTGACACATGCTCCTTTACTCCAACTTCACAACTTGACTTCAAAATATTTGGTTTGGAGACCATCAAAGATCAATATGTGCATGATGCTGATTTTAAAGATGTAATGCAGAATTGTAAAGAAGGAAGAATGTGGAACAAGTTTGTCGTTAATGATGGATTTGTGTTTCGTTCTAACAAGCTATGCATTCCAGCTAGCTCCGTTCGTCTTTTGTTGTTGCAGGAAGCGCATGGAGGAGGATTAATGGGACATTTTGGCGTGAAGAAGACGGAGGACGTACTTGCTACACATTTCTTTTGGCCAAAGATGAGACGGGATGTTGAGCGTTTTATTGCTCGATGCACTACATGTCAAAAAGCTAAGTCACGACTCAATCCTCATGGTTTATATATGCCTTTGCCTGTACCTAGTGTTCCTTGGGAGGATATATCTATGGACTTTGTTTTAGGTTTACCTCGAACAAAGAAGGGGAGGGATAGCATATTTGTTGTCGTGGATAGATTCTCGAAAATGGCACACTTTATACCATGTCATAAAAGTGATGATGCTGTTAATGTTGCTGATTTGTTCTTTCGTGAAATTATTCGCTTGCATGGTGTGCCAAATACTATTGTTTCAGATTGTGATACTAAATTTCTTAGCCACTTTTGGAGATGTTTATGGGCTAAGTTGGGGACTAAACTGCTTTTTAGTACTACTTGTCACCCCCAAACTGATGGACAAACTGAAGTAGTCAATAGAACGTTGTCTACTATGCTTAGGGCTGTTTTGAAGAATAATAAGAAAATGTGGGAGGAATGCTTGCCTCATATTGAATTTGCTTATAATCGTCATTGCATTCTACTACTAAGATGTGCCCTTTTGAAGTTGTGTATGGTTTCCTACCTCGTGCACCTATTGATTTGTTGCCTCTTCCATCTTCGGAGAAGGTTAATTTTGATGCTAAACAACGTGCTGAATTGATTTTAAAAATGCATGAGTTAACTAAGGAAAACATTGAGCGCATGAATGCTAAATATAAACTTGCTGGAGATAAGGGTAGAAAACATGTTGCGTTTGCACCTGGAGATCTTGTTTGGTTACATTTGCGTAAGGATAGATTTCCTGATTTGCGCAAATCAAAGTTAATGCCACGTGCTGATGGTCCCTTTAAGGTGTTAGAGAAAATAAATGATAATGCATATAAACTTGAGCTGCCTGCAGATTTTGGGGTTAGTCCCACTTTTAACATTGCAGATTTGAAGCCTTATTTGGGTGAGGAAGATGAACTTCCGTCGAGGACGACTTCATTTCAAGAAGGGGAGGATGATGAGGACATCAATACAATTGTTACACCCACAACCCCTGCTGCTATACATACTGGACCAATTACTAGAGCTCGTGCACGCCAACTAAATTACCAGGTACTTTCGTTTCTTGGTAATGATTCTAATGTTCATGAGAATATGATGCTGCCTAAATTGGATACATTTGTTTTGCTTACAAATGAAGGGCCTAGCTTGGAGAAGGATGAACATTGGAGCAAGAACAAGCATGGAGATGATGGCATGCACAAGGGAAACAAGAACGGAGTTACAAGTGATGATTTCACGACTTTGAAGCCACCATAATGGGTGCATGAAGCCTTGGACGAAATATACAAGATGCCACTTCATAAATTTCGTCCCGAGGCTATTTTAGGTGCTGCGTCACCTTATTATTGGGCCAGGCCCATGTAATTTCGAAATACATAAGTATAGGCTATTTTTAGAGTCCGTATGTGTGGGGAAACAAGAGATAGGGTTGATTTCGGACCCCTCCACCAAGGGCCACGAAATTCCCCCCCTCTTCCTCCATATATACAGCCCTTAGGGCATCGTTTAGACTTTGGGTTTTGTTTAGATTAAAAGTTCGCCATAGCTGCAACTTCGCGTACTTCGTTTGTGTTCAACGACCAGACAAAGGCGTCACAGAACCCCACCTTGATCAATAAAGCTTTCATCTTATATTCGCAATATCCAGATTGCAATCTTAGTTTCTTGCTTGTTCTTCGTTTGCTCGCAGGAAACAGACCCTCGTGGTCAGGTTGATCGTGCTCCGGCGTGGTCAATAACCTCTCGGAGTTGGTTTAGCGATTGCTAAGGCGCGACGTCCTCGCACGTTCGTAGTCGGATCATCAAAGTCGACTTCCACGAAAGCGAAATCCACCATCTCATCGAAAGACGGGACACCTTTGCCTCTATCATCAACCCATTTAGCATGTCTACGATTCAGTTTAGCTTGACTTTTAATATGTTTCAAAGATTCATGATCAGAATGTATAACAAATTCTTTGGGCCATAAATAATGTTGCCATGTTTCTAAAGTCCGAACAAGAGCATATAATTCTTTATCATAAGTAGAATAATTCAGACTAGGCCCACTCAATTTTTCAGAAAAGTATGCAACAGGTTTGCCATCTTGTAATAACACACCTCCTAATCCAATTCCACTAGCATCACATTCAAGCTCAAAAGTCTTATTAAAATCAGGAAGTTGGAGTAAAGGAGCATGTGTCAACTTATCTTTCAATACCGTGAAGGCTTCTTCCTGTGCGGTACCCCAAAGAAAAGGCACATCTTTCTTTGTAAGCTCATTGAGAGGTGCAGCAATGGTGCTGAAATCTCTCACAAAACGCCTATAGAATCCAGCGAGGCCAAGAAAACTCCTCACTTGTGTGACCTTTTTGGGCTGCGGCCAACTCTCAATAGCTTCAATCTTGGCTTTATCAACTTCAATTCCCTGTGGAGTAACAACATAGCCAAGAAAAGATACTCGGTCGGTGCAAAAGGTGCACTTCCCAAGGTTACCAAACAAACGTGCATCACGTAGAGCAATAAAAACAGCACGTAAATGTTCCAAATGTTCCTCCAAAGATCTGCTATAAATCAATATGTCATCAAAGTAAACTACCACAAATCGTCCAATGAAAGCACGTAAAACTTCGTTCATTAATCTCATGAAAGTACTAGGTGCATTAGTTAACCCAAAAGGCATGACTAACCACTCATATAATCCAAACTTAGTTTTAAATGCTGTTTTCCATTCATCTCCCAATTTCATACGTATTTGATGGTAGCCACTACGCAAATCAACTTTGGAGAATATTGTAGAGCCACTCAATTCATCAAGCATATCATCTAGCCTAGGAATAGGATGACGATAACGAATAGTAATATTATTAATGCCTCTACAATCAACACACATACGTGATTTACCATCCTTTTTCGGCACTAGAATAATAGGAACAGCACAAGGACTAAGGGATTCGCGTATATAACCTTTGTCGAGAAGCTCTTGTACTTGACGCATAATCTCCTTCGTCTCCTCTGGATTGGTACGGTATGGTGCACAGTTTGGCAGTGAAGCACCGGGAATTAAGTCAATCTGATGCTCAATCCCTCGAATAGGCGGTAATCCCGGTGGCACGTCTTATGGAAAAACGTCAGCGAACTCCTGCAAAATGTTAGTGACAGCAGAAGGCAAAGAGGAAGGCACGTCCTTGAATGAAAATAATGCCTCTTTGCACACAAAAGCATAGCAAACAGATTTGCTGAAATCTAGCTCATCAATATCAGATTTGGTGGCAAATAAACATGCACTTTTCAATTTAATTTCAGAAGCAACGCTAGATGGTTTATTATTAGGCTTCATTTGTTGCTCAAATTCTTTTGCCACAATCTGATTTTCACTCTTATTCTTCTCCTGTCGTGCTTTATTAGCTCTATTAATATCATCTTTCAAAATGGAATCAGGAGTCACAGGAAGCAAAGTAATATTTTTATCCTTATGAACAAGAGTATAGTGATTGTTTCTACCATGGTGTACAGAATTTTTATCAAATTGCCATGGTCTACCAAGTAATAAGGAACATGCTTGCATAGGTACCACATCACAATCAACATAATCAGCATATGTAGAGATACTAAAATGCACACGAACAGTACGTGTTACCTTAACCTTGCCGCTGTTGTTGAACCATTGGATGTAGTAAGGATGTGGATGTGGTCTTGTGGTGAGAGAAAGCTTCTCCACCATCTCCATGCTAGCCAAGTTGTTGCAGCTCCCTCCGTCTATGATGACGCGCACAGAACGTTCCTTCACAACTCCCTTGGTATGGAACAAATTGTGCCTCTGATTTTGCTCAGCTTGTGTGACCTGCACACTCAAAACACGTTGAGCAACTAAACATTCATACCTGTCAGCGTCTTCAGGAGCCATGTATTGCGTCTCATGATCAGAATCATCTCCACCATGTTCTTCACGTGTAATAAGAGCCAAAGTCTCCTCATCATAGTCACTAGCGGACTCATATCCACCATCCACGGTAGCAATCATCACACGCGGAGATTTGCATTGTCTCGCATAATGACCTCCTCCCTTACAACGACGACAAATAATATCACTTGTGTGCCCTGTTGATGCCATGGAAGAAGAAGAACGCTGTGCAGGCCCCGCAGGTGCGCTCTTGGCAGATAATGGTGGTTGTGCCTGTTTTCTTGTATCACGGCTGGAGGTGGCACCGGATAGAGGTGCTGGTGCAGTTGAAGTAGAAGATGCACGTGGTGTCCATGATGAAGGTCGGCCTGCAGAAAAGTTAGTTCGCCCCAATGCTTGTCGATCCTGCACTTCACGTTCAGCTTTACAAGCAAGATGGAATAAACGAGTGATATTAGTATACTCCTTATAGTCTAGAATGGTCTGAATCTGTCTATTTAATCCACCCAGAAAACGTGCAAGCATAGCTTCATTCTCCTCAACAATACCACATCTAATCATGCCAGTTTGTAATTCCTGATAATATTCTTCTACAGAATTTTTCCCTTGTCTTAAACGCTGCAATTTTTGAAGCAATTCACGTTGATAATATGGTGGAACCCAACGCGTACGCATAGCAGTTTTCAAAGCAGCCCAAGTAGTTGGAATAGGATATAATCTACAATGTTCAGACCACCATACACATGCAAAACTAGTGAAAGCACAAATGGCAGCAGCAACTCGTCTCTCCTCAGGATATTGTAAACATGTAAATCGTTGTTCAGTTTCTAACTCCCAAGTAAGATATATATCAGGAACATATCTACCCTCAAATGGTGGAATATTCAATTTTAGTTTAGGAATATGGACATCATCTCGTACCTGAGGTGGTGGTGCAGGCCTACCATTACGAATATATACCTGAGGTCGACCTGCTGGTGGTGGTGCTGGTGGCTGCTCGTAGATCTGATTTTGATCAACCTCATCCTCATAATCGCCCGCATACTCATCATCCTCCTGGGTACCAGCAACAGCAGTAGCAGGAGCCACAGAAGTATCAGCAGCAGCACCAACAGTTTGGCCAAACGCAAGAGGAACACGGCTCGCTCGGCGAAGGTCTATTTCGCGACGTGGAGGTAGTCGTCGTTGTTGTTGTTGGAGAGGTGCGTTAGGTGCAGCGGGTGGTGGTGGTGGAAGACGCGCGAGCAATTCATTAAATCTGTTATCGAGCTTTGTTTCGAACGTCTTCTCAAGGCCAGTGATCTTCTCCATGGCCTCTTCAAAATTGTTCAGCACATCTTGCACCTGTTCAGTCATCATTTGCTGAAACTTATCATGAAGCTCCTTGTTCTATAAATTCTCCCAGTCAATCTCGTCGGCTTGTGATCCTGGCATGGTTAGCAGCAATAGAAACACACAAGAATATGATCCTACAGACTACGAACAAGTGGTGGAGAAAACTGATACCACTTGATAGAGGCGAGGGTCCCGATCTTTCGATGAGATGATAACTATCGATTTGGTGGAGACGACTTTGACAATCCGACTACAAACGTGCACGACGTTGCGCCTTAGCAATCGCTAAACCAATCTCCTGAGGTTACTGACGATGCCGGAAGCACGGTCAGCCTGACCACGAAGGTCTATTCCTGCAAGCAATCGAAGAACGAGCAAGAATATGATAAAGCAATCTGAATATTGCAAATATATATGAGGTATTGATAATGGTGGGGATCCGTAAGCGGTCTTGGTCTGGTCGTTGGACACAAACGAAGTACACGAAGTTGCAATGGCTAACTTTTAACTAAACAAATCCCAAAGTCTAAACGATGCCCTAAGGGCTGTATATATGGAGGAAGAGGGGGGAATTTCGTGGCCCTTGGTGGAGGGGTCCGAAATCAACCCTATCTCTTGTTTCCCCACACATACGGACTCTAAAAATAGCCTATACTTATGTATTTCGAAATTACATGGGCCTGGCCCAATAATAAGGTGACGCAGCACCTAAAATAGCCTCGGGACGAAATTTATGAAGTGGCATCTTGTATATTTCGTCCAAGGCTTCATGCACCCATTATGATAGAGGCGAGGGTGTCCCGATCTTTCGATGAGATGATAACTATCGATTTGGTGGAGACGACTTTAACGATCCGACTACAAACGTGCACGACGTTGCGCCTTAGCAATCGCTAAACCAATCTCTTGAGGTTACTGACGATGCCGGAAGCACGGTCAGCCTGACCACGAAGGTCTATTCCTACAAGCAATCGAAGAACGAGCAAGAATATGATTAAGCAATCTGAATATCGCAAATATATATGAAGTATTGATAATTGTGGGGATCCGGAAGCGGTCTTGGTCTGGTCGTTGGACACAAACGAAGTACACGAAGTTGCAATGGCTAACTTTTAACTAAACAAATCCCAAGGAAAAGCTACTAGATGGATCTACTTATATAGGAGCAAGGGGTGGCGGCCAAGGAGGTGGGAGGACGTCCCAAGGCAGCCTAAAACTAAATCTAGGTCGTACAAGGCCAATGGGCCCAAGTGGAGGTGATGTAACACCTTTGGACTTGTAGTTTGACTCAGATTCTGCTGCAGCATCAGATTGTTTCGTCCACAACTCAACGCTCCGGACGAATTTGAAGGTGATTCCAATTGGGTTGGAAAGTGCACGAAATCTAGTTTCCAACAAAAAAAGAATCACCCAATTCGGAGTCCGTATGAAAAACTTGTGTGTGTTTTGAGTCAGGTATGTCTGTGCAGTCCGAATCTGAATCCAGAACGTGAGAGACTTGGACTCTATCTTCTCTTGGGCCAAAAGTGACGTGAGAGAACTTTTTGGACAGCAAATAAACATCTCTTTCTTCCTTATCTTCATATGTGGATTGTACAAATGTCCCATACACCTGCAATTAGACAAAACACAAAAGTGTGTGAAGTATTTTTGTTCTGGATAACATAAATAGATTATTGAATAGTTTGCACTAGAAATCACCTGACAAATATGCGTATATGCAATATTTTTGGTCATATCCAAGGTAGTCATGTCCTCATCACATTATGGTGGCTTCAAAGTCCTGAAATCATCACTTGTAACTCCGTTCTTGTTCCCCTTGCGCATGCCATCATCTCCATGCTTGTTCTTGCTCCAATGTTCATCCTTCTCCAAGCTAGGCCCTTCATTTGTAAGCAAAACAAATGTATCCAATTTAGGCAGCATCATATTCTCATGAACATTAGAATCATTACCAAGAAACGAAAGTACCTGGTAATTTAGTTGGCGTGCACGAGCTCTAGTAATTGGTCCAGTATGTATAGCAGCAGGGGTTGTGGGTGTAACAATTGTATTGATGTCCTCATCACTTTGGTGGCAGTCGACTTTGACGATCCGACTACGAACGTGCGAGGACGTCGCGCCTTAGCAATCGCTAAACCAACTCCAAGAGGTTATTGACCACGCCGGAGCACGATCAACGTGACCACGAGGGTCTGTTTCCTGCGAGCAAACGAAGAACAAGCAAGAAACTGAGATTGCAATCTGGATATTGCGAATATAAGATGAAAGCTTTATTGATCAAGGTGGGGTTCTGTGACGCCTTTGTCTGGTCGTTGAACACAAACGAAGTACGCAAAGTTGCAGCTATGGCGAACTTTTAATTTAAACAAAACCCAAAGTCTAAACGATGCCCTAAGGGCTGTATATATGGAGGAAGAGGGGGGAATTTCGTGGCCCTTGGTGGAGGGGTCCGAAATCAACCCTATCTCTTGTTTCCCCACACATACGGACTCTAAAAATAGCCTATACTTATGTATTTCGAAATTACATGGGCCTGGCCCAATAATAAGGTGACGCAGCACCTAAAATAGCCTCGGGACGAAATTTATGAAGTGGCATCTTGTATATTTCGTCCAAGGCTTCATGCACCCATTATGGTGGCTTCAAAGTCCTGAAATCATCACTTGTAACTCCGTTCTTGTTCCCCTTGCGCATGCCATCATCTCCATGCTTGTTCTTGCTCCAATGTTCATCCTTCTCCAAGCTAGGCCCTTCATTTGTAAGCAAAACAAATGTATCCAATTTAGGCAGCATCATATTCTCATGAACATTAGAATCATTACCAAGAAACGAAAGTACCTGGTAATTTAGTTGGCGTGCACGAGCTCTAGTAATTGGTCCAGTATGTATAGCAGCAGGGGCTGTGGGTGTACCAATTGTATTGATGTCCTCATCATAAACCTATGCTGCCCGTACCAGGAGGTGGGGGCATCCTATTTATAGTCTTAGTGCAAATGAAAGTCAAAGCGAAGGGGTACAAGGGCTCCAGCCCGCAGGCGCGGTCACTCAGGTGTCGGTCGTCCGGAAGGCGTCGGACGTCCGGAGGCTCGGGACGGTCCGGACGTCCGGTCGGGCTCGGGCGTCCATAGAATCAGCTATGTCGTGGGTGCGTCGGACGTCCGAAGGGGGTCGGTCGTCCGAAGCTTCGTGACGGTCCGGACATCCGGAAGTCGTTGGTCGTCCGTAGATTCGGTTCGGGCGTGCATCGGTCGGACGTCCGGTGGTCTCGGTCGTCCGTAGATTTGGTTCGGATGCTCAACTTTCGGACGTCCGGAGGGCGTCGGTCGTCCGTGGCCTAGGAGTCGTCGGACGTCCGGGCTTGGTCGGACGTCCGATGCCTGTAGCTTCAGCAGCATCTCTTCTTCTTCTTCAACATGCTTGGGGTCCTCGCCGTCTTGGCTCTTGCAAGTAGTTGATCCTTGGCTCACCTCCATGTACCTGATTACACATAGAGTCTCCGAATGAGGTAGTAGCCATGTCTCATGAGTAGAAAGAGGGAGTTCGGAGAGGAGCGAGTTCACCTTATCTTCGATAGCCTTAGCTCGGGCTATTGTCATGGGTCCAAGTGGTGTTGAGGGAGATGTAGGCACGTCCATGGGGATGAGCGAGGGATGCTACACATCATCTCCCCCTCCCCCTTGGGAGAGATCCGACCTCGGATCAAAAGGTGCATCACCATGGAAAGGTGCGAGGTCCTTGACGTTGAAGATGTCGCTCACGTTGTACTTGCCTCGTGGTAGGTCGATCTTGTAGGCGTTGTCGTTGTAGCGTGCTAGAACCTTGAAAGGTCCATCGGCGCGAGGTAGAAGCTTGGACTTGCGTTCGTTGGGGAAGCGGTCCTTGCGAAGATGTAGCCACACTAGATCACCAATGTTGAATACCATGGGTTGCTTGTTGGTGTTGAGCTTGGTCGCTAGTCGTTGTACTTGGCGCTCGATGGTGTGCCTTTTATCTTCATGCATCTTCTTGATGTAGCTTGCACGAGCACTTGCGTCGAGGTTGGTTCGCTCTTGTAGAGGAAGAGGTAGAATGTCCAATGGGGACAAAGGGTTGAAGCCGTAGACGACCTCAAAGGGGGACTTGCCGGTCGTGGAATGTCTTGCACGGTTGTAGGCGTACTCGGCGATGGGTAGACATGCCTCCCACTCCTTGATGTTCTTCTTGATCAACACGCGAAGTAGAGTGGAGAGTGTACGGTTCGTCACCTCCGTTTGGCCGTCGGTTTGAGGTGGTATGCCGAAGAGAACAATAGCTTGATTCCGAGCTTGGCACATAGGGTCTTCCAAAAGTAACTCAAGAACTTGACGTCGCGGTCCAAGACAATCGTCTTTGGTACTCCATGAAGTCGCAAGATTTCCCTACAAAAGAGATTGGCAATATGTGAAGCATCGTCTATCTTGTTGCAAGGAATGAAATGTTCCATCTTAGAAAATCGGTCCACAACAACAAAGACGGAATCCTTGCCATTTTGAATTCTAGGCAAACCAAGTACAAAATCCATGCTAATGTCTTCCCAAGGTTGATAAGGAATAGGAAGGGGCATGTAATGACCATGGGATTGAGCTTTTGACTTAGCTTTGCGACATGTAGAGCAACGGTTGGTGAAGCGTGAGACATCACGAAACATCTTGGGCCAAAAGTACCTCTTGGAGAGCGTGGCGAAAGTCTTGTCGCGTCCAAAGTGTCCCATTAGTCCGCCTCCATGATCCTCTTGCAAAAGGAGCAAACGAAGAGAACACTCGGGAATGCAAAGTTTGTTAGCTCTCATAAGATAATCATCCTTTATGTAGTATCGTTCCCAAGACGTGTGTGTCAAACACTTAGCATAAGGAGTAGCAAAAGAAGGATCATGCTCATACAAGTCTTTTATATGCTCAAAACTAATAACATTCAACTCAAGTTTAGTGACAAGCGTGCATATGCGTGAAAGTGCATCCACAACTACATTTTCCTTACCCTTAATGTACTTGATCACATAAGGAAAAGATTCAATAAATTCACTCCATTTGGCATGACGCTTGTTCAACTTAGTTTGGCCTTTCAAATACTTAAGCGTTTCATGATCGGTATGGATGACAAATTCATGAGGTCTAAGGTAATGTTCCCAAACATGTAGCACACGTACTAAAGCATACAATTCTTTGGCATAGATGGGATAATTGAGTTGAGCACCGGAGAGTTTTTCACTAAAATAAGCAATGGCTCGTTTTTCTTGCATCAAAACTCCGCCAATTCCGGTACCACTTGCATCACAATGAACCTCAAAAGTTTTCTCAAAGTTGGGCAAAGCAAGAATCGGAGCATGACTAAGCAAAGACTTGAGCTCATCAAAAGCGGTGGATTGCAAAGATCCCCAAACAAAAGGTGCATTTTTCTTACTCAAAGCATGCAAAGGAGCGGCAATTGTGCTAAAGTTTTTCACAAAGCGGCGATAAAATCCTACAAGACCAAGAAAACTGCGCACTTGTTGCAAATTGATCGGTTGGGGCCAAGTTTTAATTGCCGTAATCTTAGTTTCATCAACATGGACACCCTTTGAAGAGACAACAAAACCCAAGAAAACCACTTTGTCAACGCCAAAAGTGCATTTTTTTCAAGTTCGCATAAAGGCTTTCCTTGTGGAGGGTTTGCAACACAGATTTAACATGATTAATGTGCTCTTTCATGGTTTTGCTAAACACAAGGATATCATCAAAGTAAACCACAACGAAAACTCCAATGTAAGGTCTAAGCACATGATGCATAAGACGCACGAAAGTTTCGGGTGCTTCCGACAAACCGATAGGCATCACTAACCACTCATATAAGCCAAATTTTGTTTTGAAAGCGGTTTTCCATTCATCACCTTCTTGAATGCGGATTTGATAATAGCCACTTTTAAGATCTATTTTTGAGAAAAAGTTGGCTCCACTAAGTTCATCAAGCATATCATCTAAGCGAGGAATGGGGTGCCTATAACGAACGGTAATGGCGTTTATGGGTCTACAATCGGAACAAAAGCGGAAACTTCCATCGGGTTTAGGGACAAGTATAACGGAACGGCACATGGGCTTAAGCTTTCACGTACATGACCGTTGTCGATGAGTTGTTATACTTGCCGTTGAATCTCCTTGGTTTCTTCTGGATTGACACGGTATGGAGCTTTGTTTGGAAATGGCGCTCCAGGGATGAGGTCGATTCGATGTTCAATGCCTCGTAGTGGAGGTAGACCCGGAGGTAGCTCATCGGGGAAAACATCTTTGAATTCCTGCAAAATAGATTGAAACACTAAAGGTAGCTCATGAGAGGTGTTAGTTGTTGGCTCTCCATCTTTGCACACAAGGACGAAGTGCATCACACTCGATGGGTTCTCACACACTTCTCTTATCTCACTTTTGGTGGCAGATAGGATGAGGTTTTTCTCTCTAGGTGAAGAGGCGCTCAAATTTGGCTTGTGGCTCTCACTCACTTTTGGGTGTGTCACTTTTTCACTCGTCTTTCCATGATTGGTGGCTTGCTTGTCGGCTATCACTTGACTAGGAGACATAGGTCATAGCACATATTCCTTCCCTTTCATTTTGAAGCTATAATGATTGGTGCGCCCGTTGTGGATGACACCACGGTCGAATTGCCATGGTCGACCAAGGAGGAGGTGGCAAACGGTCATTGGGACCACATCACACTCCAAAGTGTCTTCATAAGCACCAATTTTGAAAGAGACTTGGACCGTATGCTCGACTCGTATAGTGCCGGAGTCACTTATCCATTGAACCTTGTAGGGGTGCGGGTGCTTCCTCTTGACCAATTGAAGCTTGGAACATAATTCTTCACTTGCCAAGTTGTGACAACTACCTCCATCGATGATGACCTTTACGGACCTTCCATTGATGCCGGCCTTAGTGTGGAAGATGTGGCATCGTTGGTCTTCTTCTTGTTGATGTTGAAGTGTCAAGACTTTGGAGACAACGAGAGCGGGGCTCGAATCCTCATCACAAAAGACTTGATCATCTTCATCCTCGTTCACGCGCCGGTGCATGGCCACTTGCTCAAGGGCTTCCATCTCCTCTTCACTCATTGAGTCATATGTGCCGTCGTCGTTGAGGATCATGGTGCGCTTGTTCGTGCATTGGTAGGACTTGTGGCCTCGGCCGCCGCAAGTGAAACACTTGAAGGAGCTTGTATTGACGGTCTCATCGGTTGGAGTAGATGATGAAGCACGCGGCTTGAAGTTGCTTGTTGTAGGAGGAAGACGGCTTGAACTTGCTGAAGTTTTCTTGTAATTTGACTTGTCGTGGTTGCTTGAAGAAGGTTTGGTTGATGTAGATGTTGAAGGAGTCGTTGAAGCTTGGGTGTTGGAGAAACCGTAGGTCTTGGATGAGTACTTGGCGTACTTGAAGTCATCTTGCACTTGACATTCCGCCTTGGTTGCTTGATGTACGAGCTCAATGAGGTTGGAATAGGGTTGAAAGTCGGCAATCTTCTTGATGGGATGATTGAGTCCATTCAAGAAATGTGCCATTGTTTGCTCATCATCTTCCGTGACATTGGCTCGAATCATGGGTATCTCCATTTCCTTGTAGTATTCTTCAACACTCTTTGTTCCTTGCTTGAGGAGTTGTAGCTTCTTGAAGAGATCGCGGTTGTAGTATGTTGGCACAAAACGTGCTCGCATGACATCCTTCATTTGAGCCCAAGTGTTGATTGGTGGTTCACCTCTTGCTTGGCGGCGTTCAAGTACTTGTTCCCACCATATGAGCACATAATCTTGGAACTCAAGTGATGCCATAGCGATCTTCTTCTCTTCCTCATAGTTGTGCAAGCGGAAAATTTTGTCGACTTTCAATGCCCATGAGAGGTACTCTTCCGGATCATTGCTTCCATTGAACTTGGGCATTGTGAACTTGAGCTTTCCATAGCGTTGTTCTTCATTGTGTTGTTGGCGATGGTGATGATGACGTCCTTGACGTGGAGGATAGTCATCCTCATGTTGCTCTTGGCGCGGGGGAAGTCCATGATCAACTTGCTCTTGTTGAACTTGAGGTTGAGGTGGAGCTTGACGAGCTTGTGGAGGACCTTGTGTAGCTTGACATTGCACACTCGTTTGGTAGTTCCTCTCTTGGATTTCTTCTCGAAGGGCTTCCTCTTGATTGCGCTGCTCGTGATTGAGGTTGGCAATGGCTCGGCTCGAATCTCGAAGGGCATGTTGCGCCTCAAGAGCTTGCGCTTCACGTTGTTGTTGTTGAAGACGTTGAGCTTCGGCGTCTTGTTCCTCTTGGTGTAAACATGCTCGTTCTTCCTCTTGGCACCTTAGTCGTTGCCTTTCTTGAGCTTGAGCAAAAACGACTTGGTTTGATTGAGGACGAGGGATTTGCTCGTCGACTTGTTCTTGTGAATGCTTGTCATGTAGCGGGTTCCGAGATGCATGCCGGTCTTGACGCGCAGCTCGACGAAGAGTGTTCGATGACGGTGTACATGTGTCGGAGAAGGTCTCGTCGGAGTGTTGACTTGAGCGGCTCCGTCTTGAGTATGAAGAAGTGGAAGGACGTCGGTTCCTCATCAAGGCGCGGATCTCATCCATTCTTGCATCATTCTCTTGCTTTTGAGCGTCGAATTTGTTGTCGAAGTAGTCCCTCATTGCTTGTTGCTCTTGGTGCAATGCCTTTTGAGCTCCAAATAGGTGGTTCTTGGTGACGAATGATGACATGTCGTCGTCATTCTCGATGAGAGGTGGAGTGGTAGAAGAACTTGGCCTATCCATCATTTCAATAAAATGTAAGTGGTAGAAGGAAAAGAACGTGTACCAAATGTACCTTGACCGAAGTTGAAGGTGAATCAAGTTCACTCAAATGCGGACAATGAAATAGCACTGTTGGTACCAATTCTTGTCGGTTCTCACACCTACACACGTAAAAGCTTATGGTGGAGCTTGGTTAGGATGGTGGCACAAAATTTGATGCAATAGTAAGTGAGCTTCAATAATGTTGGAAAGGATTCACAAATTTGCAAATGCAACAAGTAGACCAAGCAAGTATGGGTACACGGAAACACACACGCAAATAGATATATGGGATTGTGCAATCCAAAATTGAGCCAAAATGTGGAAACCACGAAATGCTCTTGTTGCACAATACTAGAGAGACTCTAGCACGATTGCAAAATAGGCGGACATGCAAACTTGTGCACAACCTACTAGGCAAAAATGCAACTATCTCTATCCCATGTATGTTATATGTATGATATTTCGGTGCAATGATCCAAGATGATCCAATATGACAATCTTAATGTTGTATGATGCTATGGTTCTTGCTTATAAGCTCTTTGCTTATCTTTCCTCTTTGCTTAAAAGCTTGGGTGGCTCTTTTACTTTTGAACTATTTTCTCATGCAAAACTTCACGAACCAAGATAGCAATTGTGTATGCTATGACAACTTTGTGACACAGAAGTTGATCTCAAGATATGCATCACTATGGTATGATATGTATGCTATGGTGTATGATCACTAATGTGCACAAGTCGCGTTGCCTGCAATACTCAACGGCTAGTCTCGATGGGTAAGATACGCAAATGTAGGGACAATGTGGGTATCAATGCAATTGCAAGTTATGACAAAGATGTCGTCGAAGTTACCGTCCTTGCGATGATGAGACCCTCGAAAAGTTGAGCCGTGGTGTTGATGAAGTCGAACCGTACCTAGATAGCCGAAAAACAAAAGGATACGGAAACCACAACTCAAAATCGCAAAGACCAAGTTGTGTCAAAATCGTCATAGGAGGTATCGGGAAGATGTAGGTGTATGTTGGTTTGGAAAATGTGGTGGAATGTGGGGGTTATGGTGGTGGTCAGACTGACAAAATTCAGTTTCGTCAGGGTTTGACGGACGTCCGGGCTTTTACGGTCGTTCGGTCATCGTCGGACGTCCGGCCTTTTCCGGTCGTCCGGAGCCTGGGCGAAAACCGGGCTCGAGATGAACTGCAAGATTTCGGGGAAGAAGAAAATGGTGAGGTCGAAATCGAGTGATTTGGTGGATGGAAAAGGGTGGGGAGGATGGGGAAAGCTAGATCCACACGCAGCAACACAAATCCATGGACCAAATCCAACAAAATCTCAACTCACGAACAAATCACAAAAAAATTGGGGCTATTTTTGTGGGGAATTTTCGAAATTAGGACGAAAACAACAAAATCAAG
Source organism: Triticum dicoccoides (assembly GCF_002162155.2). Lineage (NCBI taxonomy): Eukaryota > Viridiplantae > Streptophyta > Magnoliopsida > Poales > Poaceae > Triticum > Triticum dicoccoides. The sequence continues at coordinate 313,114,214 of NC_041393.1, forward strand.
CTAGAAAACACGGGGTAGGGGCTCCAAAAACGTGATCAACGTGGCTCATGATACCAAGATGATGTAGGATGGAACCTGATGAGGACATGACTACCTTGGATATGACCAAAAGTATTGCATATATGCATATTTGTCAGGTGATTTCTAGTGCAAACTATTCAATAATCTATTTATGTTATCCAGGACAAAAATACTTCACACACTTTTGTGTTTTGTCTAATTGCAGGTGTATGGGACATTTGTACAATCCACATATGAAGATAAGGAAGAAAGAGGTGTTTATTTGCTGTCCAAAAAGTTCTCTCACGTCACTTTTGGCCCAAGAGAAGATAGAGTCCAAGTCTCTCACGTTCTGGATTCAGATTCGGACTGCACATACACACCTGACTCAAAACGCACACAAGTTTTTCATACGGACTCCGAATTGGGTGATTCTTTTTTTGTTGGAAACTAGATTTCGTGCAATTTCCAACCCAATTGGAATCACCTTCAAATTCGTCCGGCGCGTTGAGTTGTGGACGAAACAATCTGATGCTGCAGCAGAATCCGAGTCAAACTACAAGTCCAAAGGTGTTACATCACCTCCACTTGGGCCCATTGGCCTTGTACGACCTAGATTTAGTTTTAGGCTGCCTTGGGACGTCCTCCCACCTCCTTGGCCGCCACCCCTTGCTCCTATATAAGTAGATCCATCTAGTAGCTTTTCCTTGGGATTTGTTTAGTTAAAAGTTAGCCATAGCAACTTCGTGTAATTCGTTTGTGTCCAACGACCAGACCAAGACCGCTTACGGATCCCCACCATTATCAATACTTCATATATATTTGCAATATTCAGATTGCTTTATCATATTCTTGCTCGTTCTTCGATTGCTTGCAGGAATAGACCTTCGTGGTCAGGCTGACCGTGCTTCCAGCATCGTCAGTAACCTCAGGAGATTGGTTTAGCGATTGCTAAGGCGCAACGTCGTGCACGTTTGTAGTCGGATCGTCAAAGTCGTCTCCACCAAATCGATAGTTATCATCTCATCGAAAGATCGGGACCCTCACCTCTATCAAGTGGTATCAGTTTTCAGGTTGCTCGGTGAGAATTTCCAGTTTTTCCGAGATTAGATTTTTTTCTTACCTATTGTCCAAGAAAAAGCCACAAAAAAAAGTTAGATCTGTTCATCCTTTATCCAAGCCAGTCTGAGCCTTTGCAATTTTCTATTCATTGCTTGCATAGTTGAATTATCGGTTGCATCGTCGTGTCAGTTGCTGGTCTTAGCGTCTAGTCTTTTAGAGTTTCGAGTTCTGTTCACATTAGTCACGCCACCGCTGCATCATTATCTCTTCCGCTGTCCACCACCCATCCATCAATTTCCACCACGTGCTACCCACAATTCATTGTCATAATAATAGTTGAGATCGTTCACATCTTCACTTGATCCAATCTGCATCTTATCTAGTTTGTTTTGGAAAGAGGGAGAAAAAAAGAGAAAAAAAAAACGAGAGAAAAAAAAGGAGAAAAAAAAGTCAGAAAAAAAAGGAGAGAAAGAAAAAAAAGTGTGAGGAAAAAAAGAGAGAAGAAAAAAAAAATTGTCTCAAACTTTTCAAGAGGAAAGTTGGAGAGAGAGTTGTTGTATATCCTGCTTGGCAGTTGTTTTTCATCATTATCTTCACTGCCGTTGTGATCTTCACTTATATCTTGCTGTCAAGAGCTACTTAGTATCCTTCATTGATGCTAGTTGTGCTACGCCGTGACCTCATTAGTGTTCTAGGCTCGCGTCTCTAGTCCGGTCTAGCCTAGGACCAGCACAATACCGTCGTTGAGCGTTTATTCAACATTGCATCTTTGAATTGATTATTGCTAATCTTTTGCTACCATATATAGCCAACCCAGCTCCACATATTTCTACACCGTGTATACGTACGCTCCCCTGGCAATCGCTTTACTCAATATTCGGAGTTACTTGACATCGCTGGTTGCCGATCACCGCCTGCTGCATGGTAAGAACTTGTAAGACATTGATATTTGCTTTACTGTGAGCGTTTTACCACCATATCCTAGTAGTTATAGGAACATTATTTTTGGGTTTTGTTTCTTGTTCTACTAATCATGACAGGATCCAGAGTCAATTTATGGGCTTTGTCGATCGCGGGAGACGTGCCACCACCTTTGCAAATACCACAACCGTCACGAGAGGTGCACAAACATCCAAATGCACATGATCAGGTTAATGTATCTATACCACCATTTAATGGCCGTTTTAAACCTGCTTTATATATTGAATGGGAGTTCGACATAAAAAATATATTTGCTTCCCATAATTTCAATGAACATAAAAAGGTTAAGGTTGCGGTTGGTTCTTTCACTGGTTATGCTTTGGTTTGGTGGAGTGAATATTGTCGGTTACACCCTGATTATATACCTACTACTTGGGATGATTTGAAACTTGCCATGCGACATACTTTCGTCCCTGCTTATTATACTCGTGACATGATTAAGAAGTTGCAACACTTAAAATAAGGTAGTGAAAGTGTAACAAAATATTATGATGATTTACAAACTACCTTGTTGCATTCCTCTTTAGAAGAAAGTGAAGATGATTTTATGGATAGATTTTGGGGAGGATTAAACCGTGATATTCAAGAGATACTAATTCATGAAGAATGTTATCCTATGGACCATTTGTTTCATCTTGCTTGCAAAGCTGAACAGGAAATAAAACGACGTGTTGGCCACAAGGAGAACAAGCGCACGGTGCACATTCCAAGAGTTGATATGATTGTTCCTTCAACTACTAGGCATACTATGACAACCACATCCGTTGTTGTCAGGACTACATCACCTCCACCATGTGACACATCGCCCCCGAGAGTGGCTACATCATCTGAGTTGATCATAAGAGGTAATGACATAGGTACTGATCTTCCATCTCTACATGAGAATGATGAATGCCTTGTCAATTTGAATGCACCATTTGATGAGCTACCCACTACTTTGATCACACCACCTATTTTAGAGGACTACGTTGATAATTTGACTTTGCCATGTGATCAAACAACTGAAATACCAACAATTTTGAGTGCACCCATTGAATTAACTATTGATGCAAAAGAACCAATGTTTAATCATTTTGATATGACCTCTAATCTTGGTGATGATTCTGTGTTGAATGACTTATTGCATGTTTGCTTATTTAAGCATGTTGTAGCATGTAAATTTGATGCAAGTAAGGTTTATTCACCAATGTTGGGATGGTTTAATGATGAACATTGTCAATCTTTTGAAATGAATAAGAGCTTCACTTATATGTGCAAACTGAGTTGCAATATTTTCATGCCTTCTACTTCTTGTGCTAATTTTTTGGCTTTAGATTTTATGAACTATGCAAGTTACTCATCTATTCATGTGTCATATATGCAAAAATCAAGGGAAGTAAAAATGGATGACATATACATATACAACATGTACACCTTGTTTCTTTTGTTAGCCACATTTCAGATTAAGCAACGCCGAGGACGGCTTTATTTTCAAGAAGGGGAGGATGATGAGGACATGACTACCTTGGATATGACCAAAAGTATTGCATATATGCATATTTGTCAGGTGATTTCTAGTGCAAACTATTCAATAATCTATTTATGTTATCCAGGACAAAAATACTTCACACACTTTTGTGTTTTGTCTAATTGCAGGTGTATGGGACATTTGTACAATCCACATATGAAGATAAGGAAGAAAGAGATGTTTATTTGCTGTCCAAAAAGTTCTCTCACGTCACTTTTGGCCCAAGAGAAGATAGAGTCCAAGTCTCTCACGTTCTGGATTCAGATTCGGACTGCACATACACACCTGACTCAAAACGCACACAAGTTTTTCATACGGACTCCGAATTGGGTGATTCTTTTTTTGTTGGAAACTAGATTTCGTGCACTTTCCAACCCAATTGGAATCACCTTCAAATTCGTCCGGCGCGTTGAGTTGTGGACGAAACAATCTGATGCTGCAGCAGAATCCGAGTCAAACTACAAGTCCAAAGGTGTTACATCACCTCCACTTGGGCCCATTGGCCTTGTACGACCTAGATTTAGTTTTAGGCTGCCTTGGGACGTCCTCCCACCTCCTTGGCCGCCACCCCTTGCTCCTATATAAGTAGATCCATCTAGTAGCTTTTCCTTGGGATTTGTTTAGTTAAAAGTTAGCCATTGCAACTTCGTGTACTTCGTTTGTGTCCAACGACCAGACCAAGACCGCTTACGGATCCCCACCATTATCAATACTTCATATATATTTGCAATATTCAGATTGCTTTATCATATTCTTGCTCGTTCTTCGATTGCTTGCAGGAATAGACCTTCGTGGTCAGGCTGACCGTGCTTCCAGCATCGTCAGTAACCTCAGGAGATTGGTTTAGCGATTGCTAAGGCGCAACGTCGTGCACGTTTGTAGTCGGATCGTCAAAGTCGTCTCCACCAAATCGATAGTTATCATCTCATCGAAAGATCGGGACCCTCTACGTTGCGCCTTAGCAATCGCTAAACCAACTCCGAGAGGTTATTGACCACGCTGAAGCACAATCAACCTGACCACGAAGGTCTATTCCTGCAAGCAATCGAAGAACGAGCAAGAATATGATAAAGCAATCTGAATATTGCGAATATATATGAAGTATTGATAATGGTGGGGATCCGTAAGCGGTCTTGGTCTGGTCGTTGTACACAAACGAAGTACACGAAGTTGCAATGGCTAACTTTTAACTAAACAAATCCCAAGGAAAAGCTACTAGATGGATCTACTTATATAGGAGCAAGGGGTGGCGGCCAAGGAGGTGGGAGGACGTCCCAAGGCAGCCTAAAACTAAATCTAGGTCATACAAGGCCAATGGGCCCAAGTGGAGGTGATGTAACACCTTTGGACTTGTAGTTTGACTCGGATTCTGCTGCAGCATCAGATTGTTTCGTCCACAACTCAACGCGCCGGACGAATTTGAAGGTGATTCCAATTGGGTTGGAAAGTGCACGAAATCTAGTTTCCAACAAAAAAAAAATCACCCAATTCGGAGTCCGTATGAAAAACTTGTGTGCGTTTTGAGTCAGGTGTGTATGTGCAGTCCGAATCTGAATCCAGAACGTGAGAGACTTGGACTCTATCTTCTCTTGGGCCAAAAGTGACATGAGAGAACTTTTTGGACAGCAAATAAACATCTCTTTCTTCCTTATCTTCATATGTGGATTGTACAAATGTCCCATACACCTGCAATTAGACAAAACACAAAAGTGTGTGAAGTATTTTTGTCCTGGATAACATAAATAGATTATTGAATAGTTTGCACTAGAAATCACCTGACAAATATGCATATATGCAATACTTTTGGTCATATCCAAGGTAGTCATGTCCTCATCAGAACCCTAGATGGACGATCTTTCACGTTTGGAGGGGATCCTACGGGGAATCACAAAGAACACACGGAAGCACAAAGGGGAAACACAGGGAAAATGAGAGGGAGAATCACTAAACCGACATAGAATCAATCACATGAGTGCTAGATCACCGACAACATAGAGTGACATAAGATCCACAATCAACCAAGGTAAGGATACAAAGGAACAGTTCTTCTCCATACGGAGGTCTTGATGGTCTTCCCTAGAAAGGGGTCTTGAATCCGCTTGGGGGATCTTCTTCGAAGAGGTCCTGAGCTCCGAGGAGAAGTAGCCAAGTGGATGAGCAAGGCTCTCACACAAAATATGAGCTAAACCTATGCTGCCCGTACCAGGAGGTGGGGCCGTTCTATTTATAGTCTTAGTGCAAATGGAAGTTAAAGCGAAGGGGTACAAGGGCTCCAGCCCGCAGGCGTGGTCACTCAGGTGTCGGTCGTCCGGAAAGCGTCGGACGTCCGGAGGCTCGGGACGGTCCGGACGTCCGGTCGGGCTCGGGCGTCCGTAGAATCAGCTCTGTCGTGGGTGCGTCGGACGTCCGGAGGGGGTCGGTCGTCCGGAGCTTCGTGACGGTTCGGACGTCCGGAAGTCGTCGGTCGTCCGTAGATTCGGTTCGGGCGTGCATCGGTCGGACGTCCGGTGGTCTCGGTCGTCCGTAGATTTGGTTCGGATGCTCAGTTGTCGGACGTCCGGAGGGCGTCGGTCGTCCGTGGCCAGGGAGTCGTCGGACGTCCGGGCTTGGTCGGACGTCCGATGCCTGTAGCTTCAGCAGCATCTCTTCTTCTTCTTCAACATGCTTGGGGTCCTCGCCGTCTTGGCTCTTGCAAGTAGTTGATCCTTGGCTCACCTCCATGTACCTGATTACACATAGAGTCTCCGAATGAGGTAGTAGCCATGTCTCGTGAGTAGGAAGAGGGAGTTCGGAGAGGAGCGAGTTCACCTTATCTTTGATAGTGATAAGGACATGACTACCTTGGATATGACCAAAAATATTGCATATATGCATATTTGTAAGGTGATTTCTAGTGCAAACTATTCAATAATCTATTTATGTTATCCAGAACAAAAATACTTCACACACTTTTGTGTTTTGTCTAATTGCAGGTGTATGGGACATTTGTACAATCCACATATGAAGATAAGGAAGAAAGAGATGTTTATTTGCTGTCCAAAAAGTTCTCTCACGTCACTTTTGGCCCAAGAGAAGATAGAGTCCAAGTCTCTCACGTTCTGGATTCAGATTCGGACTGCACAGACACACCTGACTCAAAACGCACACAAGTTTTTCATACGGACTCCGAATTGGGTGATTCTTTTTTTGTTGGAAACTAGATTTCGTGCACTTTCCAACCCAATTGGAATCACCTTAAAATTCGTCCGGAGCGTTGAGTTGTGGACGAAACAATCTGATGCTGCAGCAGAATCCGAGTCAAACTACAAGTCCAAAGGTGTTACATCACCTCCACTTGGGCCCATTGGCCTTGTATGACCTAGATTTAGTTTTAGGCTGCCTTGGGACGTCCTCCCACCTCCTTGGCCGCCACCCCTTGCTCCTATATAAGTAGATCCATCTAGTAGCTTTTCCTTGGGATTTGTTTAGTTAAAAGTTAGCCATTGCAACTTCGTGTACTTCGTTTGTGTCCAACGACCAGACCAAGACCGCTTCCGGATCCCCACCATTATCAATACTTCATATATATTTGCAATATTCAGATTGCTTTATCATATTCTTGCTCGTTCTTCGATTGCTTGCAGGAATAGACCTTCGTGGCCAGGTTGACCGTGCTTCCAGCATCGTCAGTAACCTCAGGAGATTGGTTTAGCGATTGCTAAGGCGCAACGTTGTGCACGTTCGTAGTCGGATTGTCAAAGTCGTCTCCACCAAATCGATAGTTATCATCTCATCGAAAGATCGGGACACCCTCGCCTCTATGCAATATTTTTGGTCATATCCAAGGTAGTCATGTCCTTATCAGATAGCCTTAGCTCGGGCTCTTGTCATGGGTCCAAGTGGTGTTGAGGCAGATGTAGGCACGTCCATGGGGATGAGCGAGGGATGCTCCGCATCACATCTTCTCTCTGCCTCTTTCTCAGCTCCGCCCCTCTCTTGCTTCCCTTGGCGGCGGCCTCCTTTGCCGCGGCCATCTGCTTCTTCTTGTCTGTGGGTTTCTTCCCAATTCTGGCGGCGGCGACGCAGAAGGGGTCGATGGGGAGGACAAGGCGGAAGGGAGAGAGGAGTAACTCTCGCTTGGCTTGTAGAGGAAGAAGATGGGAAAGCAGAGCAGGAGACAGATGAATCGTGTCACTCTGATTTTCCCTACTATTAAGGGGGAAAAGCAGAACGGAGGCGCGACGCTTCAAAAAGTTACCGTTTCACCTTAACTGCTACAGTCCCATGACCCCACGATGCAGTAATCACGCGAAGAGGACGTTGGATTGACCAACCATCATGACAAACCAGCACGAGGCCTGAACCAACGTGCCCCACGACATGTGTGGCTCAGGCCCGGGGGCTTATGTCATGGAAAATACACAGGGGCATATGTTTTCCCCTGACTCGTGCACGGACAAGCCAAGATCATACCAAGGTGTACAAGAAACTAAGATATTCAAAGGACCAACGAGCAAATCAGACGGACCAAGACCAAGCCAGAAAAGCAAGGCGTCGTCAAGAGAGAGGCCTCCCCTGCCGGGCAGGTGAGCCCGAAAAGAGGCTAGGCCACCCCAGGAGAAGATGTCCAAGGCATCCTAGCAGGGCCTACCGGGACTCGCGGAGGCTAGATAACCTCACCGACCACTCCACCACGACTCACATCATCGATCAGTGCAGTGTCAAGCCGCAGAGTGATTAAGTGGCAACCATTCGCCACATGGCAGCCACTTTCTACCAAGAAAACTCACAGATGACACCCATCCTATGACGTGTTAGACAAGCAAGCGTGGAGCTGGCAAGATAGCCCGGCAAGCCTTGCCGGGCAACCAACGACGTGCCATGGTGCATTAAATGCACACTGTCATCCTACAGAGTTAGGTAAGATAGCACTATTTGCTATTTGCTATCTTATCAGTGTCTAATGACTAATTTGCCACTGTGGTGACCCCTTAATCTATAAAAGGAGGCCCATGGCAACAGTTCAAGAGGTTGGAAAGTTAGACCACTCGCACCCCATACGTGCGTAGCCACCATTGTCTTGAGGCAACCCTTGTCGGGCAAGTGTACTATGCACCACCACCACTTTTCCACCATCAATCCACCAAAGCAGGAGTAGGGTTTTACGCCTCGCGGCGGCCCGAACCTAGGTAAAATTGCATGTGTGATCTCTGCCATCCTGCCCCAGGTTAGTTTACTCTTTGTGCAACGCGATGTCCCCATGCTGAATCAGCAAGGGGCCGCCCTGGCCCCAAAGGTGGTCGTGGTTTCTTGCAACAGTATTCGTGCGGCAAAAATCTATAAGGCAGTTGAGGGAGCCCTTGATTAGGGGGTATCCGGACAGCCGGACTATATGCTTCGTCCGGACTATTGAAGCGTGAAGATACAAGACTCAAGACTCTGTCCCGTGTCCGGATGGGACTCTCCTTTGCATGGAAGACAAGCTTGGCGATCTGGATATTGTGTTTCCTTCCTTGTAACCGACTTCGTGTAAACCCTAGCCCGCTCCGGTGTCTATATAAACCGGAGAGGTTGGTCCTTAGAAGGCCGATCACAATTACAATCATAACCATCATAGGCTAGCTTCTAGGGTTTAGCCTCTACGATCTCGTGGTAGATCTACTCTTGTACTACCCATATCATCAATATTAATCAAGCAGGAAGTAGGGTTTTACCTCCACCGAGAGGGCCCGAACCTGGGTAAACATTGTGTCCCTTTCTTCCTGTTACCATCAGCCTAAGACGAACAGATCGGGGCTGATAGAGGCAAAGGTGTCCCGTCTTTCGATGAGATGATGGATATCGCTTTGGTGGCAGTCGACTTTGACGATCCGACTACGAACGTGCGAGGACGTCGCGCCTTAGCAATCGCTAAACCAACTCCGAGAGGTTATTGACCACGCCGGAGCACGATCAACCTGACCACGAGGGTCTGTTTCCTGCGAGCAAACGAAGAACAAGCAAGAAACTGAGATTGCAATCTGGATATTGCGAATATAAGATGAAAGCTTTATTGATCAGGTGGGGTTCTGTGACGCCTTTGTCTGGTCGTTGAACACAAACGAAGTACGCGAAGTTGCAGCTATGGCGAACTTTTAATCTAAACAAAACCCAAAGTCTAAACGATGCCCTAAGGGCTGTATATATGGAGGAAGAGGGGGGGAATTTCGTGGCCCTTGGTGGAGGGGTCCGAAATCAACCCTATCTCTTGTTTCCCCACACATACGGACTCTAAAAATAGCCTATACTTATGTATTTCGAAATTACATGGGCCTGGCCCAATAATAAGGTGACGCAGCACCTAAAATAGCCTCGGGACGAAATTTATGAAGTGGCATCTTGTATATTTCGTCCAAGGCTTCATGCACCCATTATGGTGGCTTCAAAGTCCTGAAATCATCGCTTGTAACTCCGTTCTTGTTCCCCTTGCGCATGCCATCATCTCCATGCTTGTTCTTGCTCCAATGTTCATCCTTCTCCAAGCTAGGCCCTTCATTTGTAAGCAAAACAATTGTATCCAATTTAGGCAGCATCATATTCTCATGAACATTAGAATCATTACCAAGAAACGAAAGTACCTGGTAATTTAGTTGGCGTGCACGAGCTCTAGTAATTGGTCCAGTATGTATAGCAGCAGGGGCTGTGGGTGTAACAATTGTATTGATGTCCTCATCAGGTGCCCCCTACCCGAGATCCGCCGGTTTTGACACCGACATTGGTGCTTTCATTGAGAGTTCCTCTGTGTCGTTGCTGCGAGGCTTGATGGCGCCTTCAATTGTCAACAACACGGTCCAGGGCGAGACTTTTCTCCCCGGACAGATCTTCCTGTTCGGTGGCTTCGCACTGCGGGCCAATTCGCTTGGCCATCTGGAGCAGATCGACAGCTACGCCCCTGGCCACCAGGTCAGGTTCAGAAACCTGAACTACACGGTCGATATCCGTGGAGACTTGATCTTCGACGGAATCGGGCCTGTGCCAGGAGCGCCGGACAGTCACGATGAGCACGGCCTAGACCTGCTGTCGGACAGTGCTCGAGATATCACCCCGGCAGTAGCCCCAGACCTAAATCCGGAGCAGACTGCATGGCCCAAGGACGGGTGGATGGACCTCGCCCCGCAGGCCGCACACTCATGGGCGATAGAGCCGAACCCAGGCCTCACCTCTAGGGACGCCTGTGATTCCGGACCCCCGGTGATAGAGGCAAAGGTGTCCCGTCTTTCGATGAGATGATGGATATCGCTTTGGTGGAAGTCGACTTTGACGATCCGACTACGAACGTGCGAGGACGTCGCGCCTTAGCAATCGCTAAACCAACTCCGAGAGGTTATTGACCACGCCGGAGCACGATCAACCTGACCACGAGGGTCTGTTTCCTGCGAGCAAACGAAGAACAAGCAAGAAACTAAGATTGCAATTTGGATATTGCGAATATAAGATGAAAGCTTTATTGATCAAGGTGGGGTTCTGTGACGCCTTTGTCTGGTCGTTGAACACAAACAAAGTACGCGAAGTTGCAGCTATGGCGAACTTTTAATCTAAACAAAACCCAAAGTCTAAACGATGCCCTAAGGGCTGTATATATGGAGGAAGAGGGGGGAATTTCGTGGCCCTTGGTGGAGGGGTCCGAAATCAACCCTATCTCTTGTTTCCCCACACATACGGACTCTAAAAATAGCCTATACTTATGTATTTCGAAATTACATGGGCCTGGCCCAATAATAAGGTGACACAGCACCTAAAATAGCCTTGGGACGAAATTTATGAAGAGGCATCTTGTATATTTCGTCCAAGGCTTCATGCACCCATTATGGTGGCTTCAAAGTCCTGAAATCATCACTTGTAACTCCGTTCTTGTTTCCCTTGCGCATGCCATCATCTCCATGCTTGTTCTTGCTCCAATGTTCATCCTTCTCCAAGCTAGGCCCTTCATTTGTAAGCAAAACAAATGTATCCAATTTAGGCAGCATCATATTCTCATGAACATTAGAATCATTACCAAGAAACGAAAGTACCTGGTAATTTAGTTGGCGTGCACGAGCTCTAGTAATTGGTCCAGTATGTATAGCAGCAGGGGCTGTGGGTGTAACAATTGTATTGATGTCCTCATCATCCTCCCCTTCTTGAAATGAAGTCGTCCTCGACGGAAGTTCATCTTCCTCACCCAAATAAGGCTTCAAATCTGCAATGTTAAAAGTGGGACTAACCCCAAAATCTGCAGGCAGCTCAAGTTTATATGCATTATCATTTATTTTCTCTAACACCTTAAAGGGACCATCAGCACGTGGCATTAACTTTGATTTGCGCAAATCAGGAAATCTATCCTTACGCAAATGTAACCAAACAAGATCTCCAGGTGCAAACACAACCTGTTTTCTACCCTTATGATAGAGGCAAAGGTGTCCCGTCTTTCGATGAGATGGTGGATTTCGCTTTGGTGGAAGTCGACTTTGACGATCCGACTACGAACGTGCGAGGACGTCGCGCCTTAGCAATCGCTAAACCAACTCCGAGAGGTTATTGACCACGCCGGAGCACGATCAACCTGACCACGAGGGTCTGTTTCCTGCGAGCAAACGAAGAACAAGCAAGAAACTAAGATTGCAATCTGGATATTGCGAATATAAGATGAAAGCTTTATTGATCAAGGTGGGGTTCTGTGACGCCTTTGTCTGGTCGTTGAACACAAACGAAGTACGCGAAGTTGCAGCTATGGCGAACTTTTAATCTAAACAAAACCCAAAGTCTAAACGATGCCCTAAGGGCTGTATATATGGAGGAAGAGGGGGGAATTTCGTGGCCTTGGTGGAGGGGTCCGAAATCAACCCTATCTCTTGTTTCCCCACACATACGGACTCTAAAAATAGCCTATACTTATGTATTTCGAAATTACATGGGCCTGGCCCAATAATAAGGTGACGTAGCACCTAAAATAGCCTCAGGACGAAATTTATGAAGTGGCATCTTGTATATTTCGTCCAAGGCTTCATGCACCCATTATGGTGGCTTCAAAGTCCTGAAATCATCACTTGTAACTCCGTTCTTGTTCCCCTTGCGCATGCCATCATCTCCATGCTTGTTCTTGCTCCAATGTTCATCCTTCTCCAAGCTAGGCCCTTCATTTGTAAGCAAAACAAATGTATCCAATTTAGGCAGCATCATATTCTCATGAACATTAGAATCATTACCAAGAAACGAAAGTACCTGGTAATTTAGTTGGCGTGCACGAGCTCTAGTAATTGGTCCAGTATGTATAGCAGCAGGGGCTATGGGTGTAACAATTGTATTGATGTCCTCATCATCCTCCCCTTCTTGAAATGAAGTCGTCCTCGACGGAAGTCCATCTTCCTCACCCAAATAAGGCTTCAAATCTGCAATGTTAAAAGTGGGACTAACCCCAAAATCTGCAGGCAGCTCAAGTTTATATGCATTATCATTTACTTTCTCTAACACCTTAAAGGGACCATCAGCACGTGGCATTAGCTTTGATTTGCGCAAATCAGGAAATCTATCCTTACGCAAATGTAACCAAACAAGATCTCCAGGTGCAAACACAACATGTTTTCTACCCTTATCTCCAGCAAGTTTATATTTAGCATTCATACGCTCAATGTTTTCCTTAGTTAACTCATGCATTTTTAAAATCAATTCAGCACGTTGTTTAGCATCAAAATTAACCTTCTCCGAAGATGGAAGAGGCAACAAATCAATAGGTGCACGAGGTAGGAAACCATACACAACTTCAAAAGGGCACATCTTAGTAGTAGAATGCAATGAACGATTATAAGCAAATTCAATATGAGGCAAGCATTCCTCCCACATTTTCTTATTATTCTTCAAAACAGCCCTAAGCATAGTAGACAACGTTCTATTGACTACTTCAGTTTGTCCATCAGTTTGGGGGTGACAAGTAGTACTAAAATGCAAGCGAATAATTTCACGAAAGAACAAATCAGCAACATTAACAGCATCATCGCTTTTATGACATGGTATAAAGTGTGCCATTTTCGAGAATCTATCCACGACAACAAATATGCTATCCCTCCCCTTCTTTGTTCGAGGTAAACCTAAAACAAAGTCCATAGATATATCCTCCCAAGGAACACTAGGTACAGGCAAAGGCATATATAAACCATGAGGATTGAGTCGTGACTTAGCTTTTTGACATGTAGTGCATCGAGCAATAAAACGCTCAACATCCCGTCTCATCTTTGGCCAAAAGAAATGTGTAGCAAGTACGTCCTCCGTCTTCTTCACGCCAAAGTGTCCCATTAATCCTCCTCCATGCGCCTCCTGCAACAACAAAAGACGAACGGAGCTAGCTAGAATGCATAGCTTGTTAGCACGAAACACAAATCCATCGTTAACAACAAACTTGTTCCACATTCTTCCTTCTTTACAATTCTGCATTACATCTTTAAAATCAGCATCATGCACATATTGATTGATAGAGGCGGGGTGTCCCGATCTTTCGATGAGATGATAACTATCGATTTGGTGGAGACGACTTTGACGATCCGACTACAAACGTGCACGACGTTGCGTCTTAGCAATCGCTAAACCAACTCCGAGAGGTTATTGACCACGCCGGAGCACAATCAACCTGACCACGAAGGTCTATTCCTGCAAGCAATCGAAGAACAAGCAAGAATATGATAAAAGCAATCTGAATACTGCGAGTATATATGAAGTATTGATAAAGGTGGGGATCCGTAAGCGGTCTTGGTCTGCTCGTTGGACACAAACGAAGTTTCACAAAGTTGCAATGGCTAACTTTTAACTAAACAAATCCCAAGGAAAAGCTACTCGATGGATCTACTTATATAGGAGCAAGGGGTGGCGGCCAAGGAGGTGGGAGGACGTCCCAAGGCAGCCTAAAACTAAATCTAGGTCGTACAAGGCCAATGGGCCCAAGTGGAGGTGATGTAACACCTTTGGACTTGTAGTTTGACTCAGATTCTGCTGCAGCATCAGATTGTTTCGTCCACAACTCAACGCTCCGGACGAATTTGAAGGTGATTCCATTTGGGTTGGAAAGTGCACGAAATCTAGTTTCCAACAAAAAAAGAATCACCCAATTCGGAGTCCGTATGAAAAACTTGTGTGCGTTTTGAGTCAGGTATGTCTGTGCAGTCCGAATCTGAATCCAGAACGTGAGAGACTTGGACTCTATCTTCTCTTGAGCCAAAAGTGACGTGAGAGAACTTTTTGGACAGCAAATAAACATCTCTTTCTTCCTTATCTTCATATGTGGATTGTACAAATGTCCCATACACCTGCAATTAGACAAAACACAAAAGTGTGTGAAGTATTTTTGTTCTGGATAACATAAATAGATTATTGAATAGTTTGCACTAGAAATCACCTGACAAATATGCATATATGCAATATTTTTGGTCATATCCAAGGTAGTCATGTCCTCATCATCCTCCCCTTCTTGAAAATAAAGCCGTCCTCGGCGTTGCTTAATCTGAAATGTGGCTAACAAAAGAGACAAGGTGTACATGTTGTATATGTATATGTCATCCATTTTTACTTCCCTTAATTTTTGCATATATGACACATGAATAGATGAGTAACTTGCATAGTTCATAAAATATAAAGCCAAAAAATTAGCACAAGAAGTAGAAGGCATGAAAATATTGCAACTCAGTTTGCACATATAAGTGAAGCTCTTATTCATTTCAAAAGATTGACAATGTTCATCATTAAACCATCCCAACATTGGTGAATAAACCTTACTTGCATCAAATTTACATGCTACAACATGCTTAAATAAGTAAACATGCAATAAGTCATTCAACACAGAATCATCACCAAGATTAGAGGTCATATCAAAATGATTAAACATTGGTTCTTTTGCATCAATAGTTAATTCAATGGGTGCACTCAAAATTGTTGGTATTTCAGTTGTTTGATCACATGGCAAAGTCAAATTATCAACGTAGTCCTCTAAAATAGGTGGTGTGATCAAAGTAGTGGGTAGCTCATCAGATGGTGCATTCAAATTGACAAGGCATTCATCATTCTCATGTAGAGATGGAAGATCAGTACCTTTGTCATTACCTCTTATGATCAACTCAGATGATGTAGCCACTCTCGGGGGCGATGTGTCACATGGTGGAGGTGATGTAGTCCTGACAACAACGGATGTGGTTGTCATAGTATGCCTAGTAGTTGAAGGAACAATCATATCAACTCTTGGAATGTGCACCATGCGCTTGTTCTCCTCGTGGCCAACATGTCGTTTTATTTCCTGTTCAGCTCTGCAAGCAAGATGAAACAAATGGTCCATAGGATAACACTCTTCATGAATTAGTATCTCTTGAATATCACGGTTTAATCCTCCCCAAAATCTATCCATAAAATCATCTTCACTTTCTTCTAAAGACGAATGCAACAAGGTAGTTTGTAAATCATCATAATATTTTGTTACAGTTTCACTACCTTGTTTTAAGTGTTGCAACTTCTTAATCATGTCACGAGTATAATAAGCAGGGACGAAAGTATGTCGCATGGCAAGTTTCAAATCATCCCAAGTAGTAGGTATATAATCAGGGTGTAACCGACAATATTCACTCCACCAAACCAAAGCATAACCAGTGAAAGAACCAACCGCAACCTTAACCTTTTTATGTTCATTGAAATTATGGGAAGCAAATATATTTTTTATGTCGAACTCCCATTCAATATATAAAGCAGGTTTAAAACGGCCATTAAATGGTGGTATAGATACATTAATCTGATCATGTGCATTTGGATGTTTGTGCACCTCTCGTGACGGTTGTGGTATTTGCAAAGGTGGTGGCACGTCTCCCGCGATCGACAAAGCCCATGAATTGACTCTGGATCCTGTCATGATTAGTAGAACAAGAAACAAAACCCAAAAATAATGTTCCTATAACTACTAGGATGTGGTGGTAAAACGCTCACAGTAAAGCAAATATCAATGTCTTACAAGTTCTTACATGCAGCAGGCGGTGATCGGCAACCAGCGGTGTCAAGTAACTCCGAATATTGAGTAAAGCGATTGCCAGGGGAGCGTACGTATACACGGTGTAGAAATATGTGGAGCTGGGTTGGCTATATATGGTAGCAAAAGATTAGCAATAATCAATTCAAAGATGCAATGTTGAATAAACGCTCAACGACGGTACTGTGCTGGTCCTAGGCTAGACCGGACTAGAGACGCGAGCCTAGAACACTAATGAGGTCACGGCGTAGCACAACCAGCATCAATGAAGGATACTAAGTAGCTCTTGACAGCAAGATATAAGTGAAGATCACAACAGCAGTGAAGATAATGAGGTGAAACAACAGCCAAGCAGGATATATCAACAACTTTGTCTCCAACTTTCCTCTGAAAAAGTTTGTGCCGTTTTTTTGTTTTTTTTCTTCTCTCTTTTTTTTCCTCACACTTTTTCTTTCTTTCTCTCCTTTTTTTTCTCTGACTTTTTTTCCTTTTTTTTTCTCTCTTTTTTTTCTCTCTTTTTTTCTCCCTCTTTCCAAAACAAACTAGATAAGATGCAGATTGGATCAAGTGAAGATGTGAACAATCTCAACTATTATTATGACAATGAATGGTGGGTAGCACGTGGTGGAAATTGATGGATGGGTGGTGGACAGCGGAAGAGATAATGATGCAGCGGTGGCGTGACTAATGTGAACAGAACTCGAAACTCTAAACGAACTAGACACTAAGACCAGCAACTGACACGACGATGCAACCGATAATTCAACTATGCAAGCAATGAATAGAAAATTGCAAAGGCTCAGACTGGCTTGGATAAAGGATGAACAGATCTAACTTTTTTTTGTGGCTTTTTCTTGGACAATAGGTAAGAAAATAAATCTAATCTAAGAAAAACTGGAAATTCTCATCGAGCAACCTGAAAACTGATACCACTTGATAGAGGCGGGGTGTCCCGATCTTTCGATGAGATGATAACAATCGATTTGGTGGAGATGACTTTGACGATCCGACTACAAACGTGCACGACGTTGCGCCTTAGCAATCGCTAAACCAACTCCGAGAGGTTATTGACCACGCCGGAGCACAGTCAACCTGACCACGAAGGTCTATTCCTGCAAGCAATCGAAGAACAAGCAATGATAAAAGCAATCTGAATATTGCGAGTATATATGAAGTATTGATAAAGGTGGGGATCCGTAAGCGGTCTTGGTCTGGTCGTTGGACACAAACGAAGTACACGAAGTTGCAATGGCTAACTTTTAACTAAACAAATCCCAAGGAAAACCTACTAGATGGATCTACTTATATAGGAGCAAGGGGTGGCGGCCAAGGAGGTGGGAGGACGTCCCAAGGCAGCCTAAAACTAAATCTAGGTCGTACAAGGCCAATGGGCCCAAGTGGAGGTGATGTAACACCTTTGGACTTGTAGTTTGACTCGGATTCTGCTGCAGCATCAGATTGTTTCGTCCACAACTCAACGCTCCGGACGAATTTGAAGGTGATTCCAATTGGGTTGGAAAGTGCACGAAATCTAGTTTCCAACAAAGAAAGAATCACCCAATTCGGAGTCCGTATGAAAAACTTGTGTGCGTTTTGAGTCAGGTATGTCTGTGCAGTCCGAATCTGAATCCAGAACGTGAGAGACTTGGACTCTATCTTCTCTTGGGCCAAAAGTGACGTGAGAGAACTTTTTGGACAGCAAATAAACATCTCTTTCTTCCTTATCTTCATATGTGGATTGTACAAATGTCCCATAAACCTGCAATTAGACAAAACACAAAAGTGTGTGAAGTATTTTTGTTCTGGATAACATAAATAGATTATTGAATAGTTTGCATTAGAAATCACCTGACAAATATGCATATATGCAATATTTTTGGTCATATCCAAGGTAGTCATGTCCTCATCATCCTCCCCTTCTTGAAAATAAAGCCGTCCTCGGCGTTGCTTAATCTGAAATGTGGCTAACAAAAGAGAAAAGTTGTACATGTTGTATATGTATATGTCATCCATTTTTACTTCCCTTGATTTTTGCATATATGACACATGAATAGATGAGTAACTTGCATAGCTCATAAAATCTAAAGCCAAAAAATTAGCACAAGAAGTAGAAGGCATGAAAATATTGCAACTCAGTTTGCACATATAAGTGAAGCTCTTATTCATTTCAAAAGATTGACAATGTTCATCATTAAACCATCCCAACATTGGTGAATAAACCTTACTTGCATCAAATTTACATGCTACAACATGCTTAAATAAGCAAACATGCAATAAGTCATTCAACACAGAATCATCACCAAGATTAGAGGTCATATCAAAATGATTAAACATTGGTTCTTTTGCATCAATAGTTAATTCAATGGGTGCACTCAAAATTGTTGGTATTTCAGTTGTTTGATCACATGGCAAAGTCAAATTATCAACGTAGTCCTCTAAAATAGGTGGTGTGATCAAAGTAGTGGGTAGCTCATCAGATGGTGCATTCAAATTGACAAAGCATTCATCATTCTCATGTAGAGATGGAAGATCAGTACATTTGTCATTACCTCTTATGATCAACTCAGATGATGTAGCCACTCTCGGGGGCGATGTGTCACATGGTGGAGGTGATGTAGTCCTGACAACAACGGATGTGGTTGTCATAGTATGCCTAGTAGTTGAAGGAACAATCATATCAACTCTTGGAATGTGCACCATGCGCTTGTTCTCCTCGTGGCACGAGGTAGGGAACCATACACAACTTCAAAAGGGCACATCTTAGTAGTAGAATGCAATGAACGATTATAAGAAAATTCAATATGAGGCAAGGATTCCTCCCACATTTTCTTATTATTCTTCAAAACAGCCCTAAGCATAGTAGACAACGTTCTATTGACTACTTCAGTTTGTCCATCAGTTTGGGGGTGACAAGTAGTACTAAAAAGCAGTTTAGTCCCCAACTTAGCCCATAAACATCTCCAAAAGTGGCTAAGAAATTTAGTATCACGATCTGAAACAATAGTATTTGGCACACCATGCAAGCGAATAATTTCACGAAACAACAAATCAGCAACATTAACAGCATCATCGCTTTTATGACATGGTATAAAGTGTGCCATTTTCGAGAATCTATCCACGACAACAAATATGCTATCCCTCCCCTTCTTTGTTCGAGGTAAACCTAAAACAAAGTCCATAGATATATCCTCCCAAGGAACACTAGGTACAGGTAACGGCATATATAAACCATGAGGATTGAGTCGTGACTTAGCTTTTTGACATGTAGTGCAGCGAGCAATAAAACGCTCAACATCCCGTCTCATCTTTGGCCAAAAGAAATGTGTAGCAAGTACGTCCTCCGTCTTCTTCACACCAAAGTGTCTCATTAATCCTCCTCCATGCGCCTCTTGCAACAACAAAAGACGAACGGAGCTAGCTGGAATGCATAGCTTGTTAGCACGAAACACAAATCCATCGTTAACGACGAACTTGTTCCACATTCTTCCTTCTTTACAATTCTGCATTACATCTTTAAAATCAGCATCATGCACATATTGATCTTTGATGGTCTCCAAACCAAATATTTTGAAGTCAAGTTGTGAAAGCATAGTATAGCGGCGAGACAATGCATCAGCAATAACATTTTCTTTTCCCTTCTTGTGTTTAATGACATAAGCAAAAGTCTCAATGAATTCAACCCATTTAGCATGTCTACGATTCAGTTTAGCTTGACTTTTAATATGTTTCAAAGATTCATGATCAGAATGTATAACAAATTCTTTGGGCCATAAATAATGTTGCCATGTTTCTAAAGTTCGAACAAGAGCATATAATTCTTTATCATAAGTAGAATAATTCAGACTAGGCCCACTCAATTTTTCAGAAAAGTATGCAATAGGTTTGCCATCTTGTAATAACACACCGCCTAATCCAATTCCACTAGCATCACATTCAAGCTCAAAAGTCTTATTAAAATCAGGAAGTTGGAGTAAAGGAGCATGTGTCAACTTATCTTTCAATACCGAGAAGGCTTTTTCCTATGCGGTACCCCAAAGAAAAGGCACATCTTTCTTTGTAAGCTCATTGAGAGGTGCAGCAATGGTGCTAAAATCTCTCACAAAACGCCTATAGAATCCAACGAGGCCAAGAAAACTCCTCACTTGTGTGACCGTTTTGGGTTGCGGCCAACTCTCAATAGCTTCAATCTTGGCTTTATCAACTTCAATTCCCTGTGGAGTAACAACATTGCCAAGAAAAGATACTCGGTCGGTGCAAAAGGTGCACTTCCCAAGGTTACCAAACAAACGTGCATCACGTAGAGCAATAAAAACAGCACGTAAATGTTCCAAATGTTCTTCCAAAGATCTGCTATAAATCAATATGTCATCAAAGTAAACTACCACAAATCGTCCAATGAAAGCACGTAAAACTTCGTTCATTAATCTTATGAAAGTACTAGGTGCATTAGTTAACCCAAAAGGCATGACTAACCACTCATATAATCCAAACTTAGTTTTGAATGCTGTTTTCCATTCATCTCCCAATTTCATACGAATTTGATGGTATCCACTACGCAAATCAACTTTGGAGAATATTGTAGAGCCACTCAATTCATCAAGCATATCATCTAGCCTAGGAATAGGATGACGATAACGAATAGTAATATTATTAATGCCTCTACAATCAACACACATACGTGATGTACCATCCTTTTTCGGCACTAGAATAATAGGAACAACACAAGGACTAAGGGATTCGCGTATATAACCTTTGTCGAGAAGCTCTTGTACTTGACGCATAATCTCCTTCGTCTCCTCTGGATTGGTACGGTATGGTGCACGGTTTGGCAGTGAAGCACTGGGAATTAAGTCAATCTGATGCTCAATCCCTCGAATAGGCGGTAATCCCGGTGGCACGTCTTGTGGAAAAACGTCAGCGAACTCCTGCAAAATGTTAGTGACAGCAGGAGGCAAAGAGGAAGGCACGTCCTCGAATGAAAATAATGCCTCTTTGCACACAAAAGCATAGCAAACAGATTTGCTGAAATCTAGCTCATCAATATCAGATTTGGTGGCAAATAAACATGCACTTTTTAATTTAATTTCAGAAGCAACACTAGATGGTTTATTATTAGGCTTCATTTGTTGCTCAAATTCTTTTGCCACAATCTGATTTTCACTCTTATTCTTCTCCTGTTGTGCTTTATTAGCTCTATTAATATCATCTTTCAAAATGGAATCAGGAGTCATAGGAAGCAAAGTAATATTTTTATCCTTATGAACAAGAGTATAGTGATTGTTTCTACCATGGTGTCTCTAATTTTTATCAAATTGCCATGGTCTACCAAGTAATAAGGAACATGCTTGCATAGGTACCACATCACAATCAACATAATCAGCATATGTAGAGATACTAAAATGCACACGAACAGTACGTGTTACCTTAACCTTGCCGCTGTTGTTGAACCATTGGATGTAGTAAGGATGTGGATGTGGTCTTGTGGTGAGAGAAAGCTTCTCCACCATCTCCATGCTAGCCAAATTGTTGCAGCTCCCTCCGTCTATTATGACGCGCACAGAACGTTCCTTCACAACTCCCTTGGTATGGAACAAATTGTGCCTCTGATTTTGCTCAGCTTGTGTGACCTGCACACTCAAAACACGTTGAGCAACTAAACATTCATACCTGTCAGCGTCTTCAGGAGCCATGTATTGCGTCTCATGATCAGAATCATCTCCACCATGTTCTTCACGTGTAATAAGAGCCAATGTCTCCTCATCATAGTCACTAGCGGACTCATATCCACCATCCGCGGTAGCAATCATCACACGCGGAGATTTGCATTCCCTCGCATAATGACCTCCTCCCTTACAACGACGACAAATAATATCACTTGTGTGCCCTGTTGATGCCATGGAAGAAGAAGAACGCTGTGCAGGACCCGCTAATAGAGGCGGAGGTGTCCCGTCTTTCGATGAGATGGTGGATTTCGCTTTGGTGGAAGTCGACTTTGACGATCCGACTATGAACGTGCGAGGACGTCGCGCCTTAGCAATCGCTAAACCAACTCCGAGAGGTTATTGACCACGCCGGAGCACGATCAACCTGACCACGAGGGTCTGTTTCCTGCGAGCAAACGAAGAACAAGCAAGAAACTAAGATTGCAATCTGGATATTGCGAATATAAGATGAAAGCTTTATTGATCAAGGTGGGGTTCTGTGACGCCTTTGTCTGGTCGTTGAACACAAACGAAGTACGCGAAGTTGCAGCTATGGCGAACTTTTAATCTAAACAAAACCCAAAGT
Source organism: Triticum dicoccoides (assembly GCF_002162155.2). Lineage (NCBI taxonomy): Eukaryota > Viridiplantae > Streptophyta > Magnoliopsida > Poales > Poaceae > Triticum > Triticum dicoccoides. Next base: position 313,137,040 of record NC_041393.1, read on the forward strand.
CTAAACGATGCCCTAAGGGCTGTATATATGGAGGAAGAGGGGGGGAATTTCGTGGCCCTTGGTGGAGGGGTCCGAAATCAACCCTATCTCTTGTTTCCCCACACATACGGACTCTAAAAATAGCCTATACTTATGTATTTCGAAATTACATGGGCCTGGCTCAATAATAAGGTGACGCAGCACCTAAAATAGCCTCGGGACGAAATTTATGAAGTGGCATCTTGTATATTTCGTCCAAGGCTTCATGCACCCATTATGGTGGCTTCAAAGTCCTGAAATCATCACTTGTAACTCCGTTCTTGTTCCCCTTGCGCATGCCATCATCTCCATGCTTGTTCTTGCTCCAATGTTCATCCTTCTCCAAGCTAGGCCCTTCATTTGTAAGCAAAACAAATGTATCCAATTTAGGCAGCATCATATTCTCATGAACATTAGAATCATTACCAAGAAACGAAAGTACCTGGTAATTTAGTTGGCGTGCACGAGCTCTAGTAATTGGTCCAGTATGTATAGCAGCAGGGGCTGTGGGTGTAACAATTGTATTGATGTCCTCATCACGTCTCCCGCGATCGAGAAAGCCCATGAATTGACTCTGGATCCTGTCATGATTAGTAGAACAAGAAACAAAACCCAAAAATAATGTTCCTATAACTACTAGGATGTGGTGGTAAAACGCTCACAGTAAAGCAAATATCAATGTCTTACAAGTTCTTACCATGCAGCAGGCGGTGATCGGCAACCAGCGGTGTCAAGTAACTCCGAATATTGAGTAAAGCGATTGCCAGGGGAGCGTACATATACACGGTGTAGAAATATGTGGAGCTGGGTTGGCTATATATGGTAGCAAAAGATTAGCAATAATCAATTCAAAGATGCAATGTTGAATAAACGCTCAACGACGGTACTGTGCTGGTCCTAGGCTAGACCGGACTAGAGACGCGAGCCTAGAACACTAATAAGGTCACGGCGTAGCACAACTAGCATCAATGAAGGATACTAAGTAGCTCTTGACAGCAAGATATAAGTGAAGATCACAACGGCAGTGAAGATAATGATGAAAAACAACTGCCAAGCAGGATATACAACAACTCTCTCTCCAACTTTCCTCTTGAAAAGTTTGAGACAATTTTCTGATAAATTCTTTCAAAGAATGCTACTAACTCAAGCTTTCCAATGCAAAAAGAATCACTCAATTCCGAGTTGATATGAGGAGTCAAAGAATTCTAAAACTGGCCTGAAAAATTGGAACAAGCTGTATTCACGATCTTCGGAGGGCAAAAAGACCTATTTAGAAGCCGATTTTGAGGTGTCAAATATTGAACTAGCTTCTGCAACTATTTAGATGCGGCTCGTCGCTATCTTCAATTTGAGTACTCATGGAGCCAAAACGGACTTCGTATGAGGAAGATACACCTGTTTTACTGAACAATGCGCACAACAGATTCCAATCCGAATTCAGGTACGAGATTGATTCTAGATAGATCCAATTTTTTTCTTCTCTCTTTTTTTCTCTCACGCTTTTTTTTTTCTTTTTCTTCTCCCTCTTTTTCTTTTTTTTTCTTTCCTTTTTTCTCTTTTTTTTTCTTTATCTTCTTTTTCTCCCTCTTTCCAAGACAAACTAGATAAGATGCAGATTCGATCAGGCGAAGATGTGAGTGACCTCAACTATGATTATGACAATAAACAGTGCGTAGCACGTGCTGGAAATTGGTGGATTGGATGGTGGACAGCGGATGGGATAATGATGCAGCGGCTGCGTGACTAATGTGAACAGAAGTCGAAACTCTAAAGGAACTAGACACTAAGACCAGCAACTCGACACGACGATGCAACCGATAATTCAACTATGCAAGCAATGAAAAGAAAATTGCAAAGGCTCAGACTGGCTTGGACCAAGGATGAATAGATCTAACTCTTTTTTGTGGCTTTTTCTTGGACAATAGGTAAGAAAATAAATCTAATCTAGGAAAACTGGAAATTCTCACCGAGCAACCTGAAAACTGATACCACTTGATAGAGGCGGGGTGTCCCGATCTTTCGATGAGATGATAACTATCGATTTGGTGGAGACGACTTTGACGATCCGACTACAAACGTGCACGACGTTGCGCCTTAGCAATCGCTAAACCAACTCCGAGAGGTTAATGACCACGCCGGAGCACAATCAACCTGACCACGAAGGTCTATTCCTGCAAGCAATCGAAGAACAAGCAAGAATATGATAAAAGCAATCTGAATATTGCGAGTATATGTGAAGTATTGATAAAGGTGGGGATCCATAAGCGGTCTTGGTCTGGTCGTTGGACACAAACGAAGTACACGAAGTTGCAATGGCTAACTTTTAACTAAACAAATCCCAAGGAAAAGCTACTAGATGGATCTACTTATATAGGAGCAAGGGGTGGCGGCCAAGGAGGTGGGAGGACGTCCCAAGGCAGCCTAAAACTAAATCTAGGTCGTACAAGGCCAATGGGCCCAAGTGGAGGTGATGTAACACCTTTGGACTTGTAGTTTGACTCGGATTCTGCTGCAGCATCAGATTGTTTCGTCCACAACTCAACGCTCCGGACGAATTTGAAGGTGATTCCAATTGGGTTGGAAAGTGCACGAAATCTAGTTTCCAACAAAAAAAGAATCACCCAATTCGGAGTCCGTATGAAAAACTTGTGTGCGTTTTGAGTCAGGTATGTCTGTGCAGTCCGAATCTGAATCCAGAACGTGAGAGACTTGGACTCTATCTTCTCTTGGGCCAAAAGTGACGTGGGAGAACTTTTTGGACAGCAAATAAACATCTCTTTCTTCCTTATCTTCATATGTGGATTGTACAAATGTCCCATACACCTGCAATTAGACAAAACACAAAAGTGTGTGAAGTATTTTTGTTCTGGATAACCTAAATAGATTATTGAATAGTTTGCACTAGAAATCACCTGACAAATATGCATGTATGCAATATTTTTGGTCGTGTCCAAGGTAGTCATGTCCTCATCATCCTCCCCTTTTTGAAAACAAAGCCGTCCTCGGCGTTGCTTAATCTGAAATGTGGCTAACAAAAGAGACAAAGTATACATGTTGTATATGTATATGTCATCCATTTTTACTTCCCTTGATTTTTGCACATATGACACATGTATACATGAGTAACTTTCATAGATCATAAAATATAAAGCCAAAATATTATCATAAGTAGAAGGCATGAAAATATTGCAACTCAGTTTGCACATATATGTGAAGCTCTTATTCATATCAAAAGATTGACAATATTCATCATTAAACCATCCCAACATTGGTGAATAAACCTTACTTGCATCAAATTTACATGCTACAACATGCTTAAATAAGCAATCATGCAATAAGTCATTCAACACAGAATCATCACCAAGATTAGAGGTCATATCGAAATGATTAAACATTGGTTCTTTTGCATCAATAATTAATTCAATGGGTGCACTCAAAATTGTTGGTATTTCAGTTGTTTGATCACATGGCAAAGTCAAATTATCAACGTAGTCCTCTAAAATAGGTGGTGTGATCAAAGTAGTGGGTAGCTCATTAGATGGTGCATTCAAATTGATAAGGCATTCATCATTCTCATGTAGAGATGGAAGATCAGTACCTTTGTCATTACCTCTTATGATCAACTCAGATGATGTAGCCACTCTCGGGGGTGATGTGTCACATGGTGGAGGTGATGTAGTCCTGACAACAACGGATGTGGTTGTCATAGTATGCCTAGTAGTTGAAGGAACAATCATATCAACTCTTGGAATGTGCACCGTGCGCTTGTTCTCCTCGTGGCCAACACGTCGTTTTATTTCCTGTTCAGCTTTGCAAGCAAGATGAAACAAATGGTCCATAGGATAACACTCTTCATGAATTAGTATCTCTTGAATATCACGGTTCAATCCTCCCCAAAATCTATCCATAAAATCATCTTCACTTTCTTCTAAAGAGGAATGCAACAAGGTAGTTTGTAAATCATCATAATATTTTGTTACAGTTTCACTACCTTGTTTTAAGTGTTGCAACTTCTTAATCATGTCACGAGTATAATAAGAAGGGACGAAAGTATGTCGCATGGCAAGTTTCAAATCATCCCAAGTAGTAGGTATATAATCAGGGTGTAACCGACAATATTCACTCCACCAAACCAAAGCATAACCAGTGAAAGAACCAACCTTAACCTTAACCTTTTTATGTTCATCGAAATTATGGGAAGCAAATATATTTTTTATGTCGAACTCCCATTCAATATATAAAGCAGGTTTAAAACGGCCATTAAATGGTGGTATAGATACATTAATCTGATCATGTGCATTTGGATGTTTGTGCACCTCTCGTGACGGTTGTGGTATTTGCAAAGGTGGTGGCACGTCTCCCGCGATCGACAAAGCCCATGAATTGACTCTGGATCCTGTCATGATTAGTAGAACAAGAAACAAAACCCAAAAATAATGTTCCTATAACTACTAGGATGTGGTGGTAAAACGCTCACAGTAAAGCAAATATCAATGTCTTACAAGTTCTTACCATGCAGCAGGCGGTGATCGGCAACCAGCGGTGTTAAGTAACTCCGAATATTGAGTAAAGCGATTGCCAGGGGAGCGTACGTATACACGGTGTAGAAATATGTGGAGCTGGGTTGGCTATATATGGTAGCAAAAGATTAGCAATAATCAATTCAAAGATGCAATGTTGAATAAACGCTCAACGACGGTACTGTGCTGGTCCTAGGCTAGACCGAACTAGAGACGCGAGCCTAGAACACTAATGAGGTCACGTCGTAGCACAACCAGCATCAATGAAGCATACAAAGCAGCTCTGGACAGCAAGATATAAGTGAAGATCACAACGGCAGTAAAGATAATGATGTGAAACAATAGCCAAGCTGTTTTACTGAACAATGCACAAAACAGATTCCAATCCGAATTCAGGTACGAGATTGATTCTAGATAGATCCAATTTTTTTTCTTCTCTCTTTTTTTTCTCACGCTTTTTTTTTCTTTTTCTTCTCCCTCTTTCTTTTTTTTTCTTTCCTTTTTTCTCTCTTTTTTTTCTTTATCTTCTTTTTCTCCCTCTTTCCAAGACAAACTAGATAAGATGCAGATTCGATCAGGCGAAGATGTGAGTGACCTCAACTATGATTATGACAATAAACAGTGCGTAGCACGTGGTGGAAATTGGTGGATTGGATGGTGGACAGCGGATGGGATAATGATGCAGCGGCTGCGTGACTAATGTGAATAGAACTCGAAACTCTAAAGGAACTAGACACTAAGACCAGCAACTCGACACGACGATGCAACCGATAATTCAACTATGCAAGCAATGAAAAGAAAATTGCAAAGGCTCAGACTGGCTTGGACCAAGGATGAATAGATCTAACTCTTTTTTGTGGCTTTTTCTTGGACAATAGGTAAGAAAATAAATCTAATCTAGGAAAACTGGAAATTCTCACCGAGCAACCTGAAAACTGATACCACTTGATAGAGGCGAGGGTCCCGATCTTTCGATGAGATGATAACTATCGATTTGGTGGAGACGACTTTGACAATCCGACTACAAACGTGCACGACGTTGCGCCTTAGCAATCGCTAAACCAATCTCCTGAGGTTACTGACGATGCCGGAAGCACGGTCAGCCTGACCACGAAGGTCTATTCCTGCAAGCAATCGAAGAACGAGCAAGAATATGATAAAGCAATCTGAATATTGCAAATATATATGAGGTATTGATAATGGTGGGGATCCGTAAGCGGTCTTGGTCTGGTCGTTGGACACAAACGAAGTACACGAAGTTGCAATGGCTAACTTTTGACTAAACAAATCCCAAGGAAAAGCTACTAGATGGATCTACTTATATAGGAGCAAGGGGTGGCGGCCAAGGAGGTGGGAGGACGTCCCAAGGCAGCCTAAAACTAAATCTAGGTCGTACAAGGCCAATGGGCCCAAGTGGAGGTGATGTAACACCTTTGCACTTGTAGTTTGACTCGGATTCTGCTGCAGCATCAGATTGTTTCGTCCACAACTCAACGCTCCGGATGAATTTGAAGGTGATTCCACTTGGGTTGGAAAGTGCACGAAATCTAGTTTCCAACAAAAAAAGAATCACCCAATTCGGAGTCCGTATGAAAAACTTGTGTGCGTTTTGAGTCAGGTATGTCTGTGCAGTCCGAATCTGAATCCAGAACGTGAGAGACTTGGACTCTATCTTCTCTTGGGCCAAAAGTGACGTGAGAGAACTTTTTGGACAGCAAATAAACATCTCTTTCTTCCTTATCTTCATATGTGGATTGTACAAATGTCCCATACACCTGCAATTAGACAAAACACAAAAGTGTGTGAAGTATTTTTGTTCTGGATAACACAAATAGATTATTGAATAGTTTGCACTAGAAATCACCTGACAAATATGCATATATGCAATATTTTTGGTCATATCCAAGGTAGTCATGTCCTCATCACCATGCAAGCGAATAATTTCATGAAAGAACAAATCAGCAACATTAACAGCATCATCGCTTTTATGACATGGTATAAAGTGTGCCATTTTCGAGAATCTATCCACGACAACAAATATGGTATCCCTCCCCTTCTTTGTTCGAGGTAAACCTAAAACAAAGTCCATAGATATATCCTCCCAAGGAACACTAGGTACAGGCAAAGGCATATATAAACCATGAGGATTGAGTCGTGACTTAGCTTTTTGACATGTAGTGCAGCGTGCAATAAAACGCTCAACATCCCGTCTCATCTTTGGTCAAAAGAAATGTGTAGCAAGTACGTCCTCCGTCTTCTTCACGCCAAAGTGTCCCATTAATCCTCCTCCATGCGCCTCCTGCAACAACAAAAGACGAACGGAGCTAGCTGGAATGCATAGCTTGTTAGCACGAAACACAAATCCATCGTTAACGACAAACTTGTTCCACATTCTTCCTTCTTTGCAATTCTGCATTACATCTTTAAAATCAGCATCATGCACATATTGATCTTTGATGATCTCCAAACCAAATATTTTGAAGTCAAGTTGTGAAAGCATAGTATAGCGACGAGACAATGCATCAGCAATAACATTTTCTTTTCCCTTCTTGTGTTTAATGACATAAGGGAAAGTCTCAATGAATTCAACCCATTTAGCATGTCTACGATTCAGTTTAGCTTGACTTTTAATATGTTTCAAAGATTCATGATCAGAATGTATAACAAATTCTTTGGGCCATAAATAATGTTGCCATGTTTCTAAAGTCCGAACAAGAGCATATAATTCTTTATCATAAGTAGAATAATTCAGACTAGGCCCACTCAATTTTTCAGAAAAGTATGCAACAGGTTTGCCATCTTGTAATAACACGCCTCCTAATCCAATTCCACTAGCATCACATTCAAGCTCAAAAGTCTTATTAAAATCAGGAAGTTGGAGTAAAGGAGCATGTGTCAACTTATCTTTCAATACCGTGAAGGCTTCTTCCTGTGCGGTACCCCAAACAAAAGGCACATCCTTCTTTGTAAGCTCGTTGAGAGGTGCAGCAATGGTGCTGAAATCTCTCACAAAACGCCTATAGAATCCAGCGAGGCCAAGAAAACTCCTCACTTGTGTGACCGTTTTGGGCTGCGGCCAACTCTCAATAGCTTCAATCTTGGCTTTGTCAACTTCAATTCCCTGTGGAGTAACAACATAGCCAAGAAAAGATACTCGGTCGGTGCAAAAGGTGCACTTCCCAAGGTTACCAAACAAACGTGCATCACGTAGAGCAATAAAAACAGCACGTAAATGTTCCAAATGATCTTCCAAAGATCTGCTATAAATCAATATGTCATCAAAGTAAACTACCACAAATCGTCCAATGAAAGCACGTAAAACTTCGTTCATTAATCTCATGAAAGTACTAGGTGCATTAGTTAACCCAAAAGGCATGACTAACCACTCATATAATCCAAACTTAGTTTTAAATGCTGTTTTCCATTCATCTCCCAATTTCATACGAATTTGATGGTAGCCACTACGCAAATCAACTTTGGAGAATATTGTAGAGCCACTCAATTCATCAAGCATATCATCTAGCCTAGGAATAGGATGACGATAACGAATAGTAATATTATTAATGCCTCTACAATCAACACACATACGTGATGTACCATCCTTTTTCGGCACTAGAATAATAGGAACAGCACAAGGACTAAGGGATTCGCGTATATAACCTTTGTTGAGAAGCTCTTGTACTTGGCGCATAATCTCCTTCGTCTCCTCTGGATTGGTACGGTATGGTGCACAGTTTGGCAGTGAAGCACCGGGAATTAAGTCAATCTGATGCTCAATCCCTCGAATAGGCGGTAATCCCGGTGGCACGTCTTGTGGAAAGACGTCAGCGAACTCCTGCAAAATGTTAGTGACAGCAGGAGGCAAAGTGGAAGGCACGTCCTCGAATGAAAATAATGCCTCTTTGCACACAAAAGCATAGCAAACAGATTTGCTGAAATCTAGCTCATCAATATCAGATTTGGTGGCAAATAAACATGCACTTTTCAATTTAATTTCAGAAGCAACACTAGATGGTTTATTATTAGGCTTCATTTGTTGCTCAAATTCTTTTGCCACAATCTGATTTTCACTCTTATTCGTCTCCTGTTTTGCTTTATTACCCCTATTAATATCATCTTTCAAAATGGAATCAGGAGTCATAGGAAGCAAAGTAATATTTTTATCCTTATGAACAAGAGTATAGTGATTGTTTCTACCATGGTGTACAGAATTTTTATCAAATTGCCATGGTCTACCAAGTAATAAGGAACATGCTTGCATAGGTACCACATCACAATCAACATAATCAGCATATGTAGAGATACTAAAATGCACACGAACAGTACGTGTTACCTTAACCTTGCCGCTGTTGTTGAACCATTGGATGTAGTAAGGATGTGGATGTGGTCTTGTGGTGAGAGAAAGCTTCTCCACCATCTCCATGCTAGCCAAGTTGTTGCAGCTCCCTCCGTCTATTATGACGCGCACAGAACGTTCCTTCACAACTCCCTTGGTATGGAACAAATTGTGCCTCTGATTTTGCTCAGCTTGTGTGACCTGCACACTCAAAACACGTTGAGCAACTAAACATTCATACCTGTCAGCGTCTTCAGTAGCCATGTATTGCGTCTCATGATCAGAATCATCTCCACCATGTTCTTCACGTGTAATAAGAGCCAAAGTCTCCTCATCATAGTCACTAGCGGACTCATATCCACCATCCGCGGTAGCAATCATCACACGCGGAGATTTGCATTCTCTCGCATAATGACCTCCTCCCTTACAACGACGACAAATAATATCACTTGTGTGCCCTGTTGATGCCATGGAAGAAGAAGAACGCTGTGCAGGCCCCGCTGGTGCCCTCTTGGCAGATAATGGTGGTTGTGCCTGTTTTCTTGTATCACGGCTGGAGGTGGCACCGGATGGAGGTGCTGGTGCAGTTGAAGTAGAAGATGCACGTGGTGTCCATGATGAAGGTCGGCCTGCAGAAAAGTTAGTTCGCCCCAATGCTTGTCGATCCTACACTTCACGTTCAGCTTTACAAGCAAGATGGAATAAACAAGTGATATTAGTATACTCCTTATAGTCTAGAATGGTCTGAATCTCTCTATTTAATCCACCCAGAAAACGTGCAAGCATAGCTTCATTCTCCTCAACAATACCACATCTAATCATGCCAGTTTGTAATTCCTGATAATATTCTTCTACAGAATTTTTCCCTTGTCTTAAAGCTGCAATTTTTGAAGCAATTCACGTTGATAATATGGTGGAACCCAACGCGTACGCATAGCAGTTTTCAAAGCAGCCCAAGTAGTTGGAATAGGATATAATCTACAATGTTCAGACCACCATACACATGCAAAACTAGTGAAAGCACAAACAGCAGCAGCAACTCGTCTCTCCTCAGGATATTGTAAACATGTAAATCGTTGTTCAGTTTCTAACTCCCAAGTAAGATATATATCAGGAACATATCTACCCTCAAATGGTGGAATATTCAATTTCAGTTTAGGAATATGGACATCATCGCGTACCTGAGGTGGTGGTGCAGGCCTACCATTACGAATATATACCTGAGGTCGACCTGCTGGTGGTGGTACAGGTGGCTGCACGTAGTGTTGATTTTGATCAACCTCATCCTCATAATCTCCCACATAATCATCCTCCTCCACATCAGCAGCAGGAGCCACAGAAGTATCAACAGCAGCACCAACAGTTTGGCCAAACGCAAGAGGAACACGGCTTGCTCGGCGGAGGTCTGCTTCGCGACATGGAGGTAGTCGTTGTTGTTGTTGTTGGAGAGGTGCGTTAGGTGCAGCGGGTGGTGGTGGTGGAAGACGCGCGAGCAATTCATTAAACTTGTTATCGAGCTTTGTTTCGAACGTCTTCTCAAGGCCAGTGATCTTCTCCATGGCCTCTTCAAAATTGTGCAGCACATCTTGCACCTGTTCAGTCATCATTTGCTGAAACTTATCATGAAGCTCCTTGTTCGATAAATTCTCCCAGTCAATCTCGTCGGCTTGTGATCCTGGCATGGTTAGCAGCAATAGAAACACACAAGAATATGATCCTACAGACTACGAACAAGTGGTGGTGGTGGGTGTCACAAATCCGTCAAGCAAATCTCAAATTCTTACCAGTTCTTACCCAGCAGCAGGCGGTGATCGGCAACCGTTGTAGTCAAAAACTCTCAAAGCTTGGATAGAGCGATTGCCAGGGAGAGTCAAACGTATGACATAGATGTATGTGGAGCTGGGAAGGCTTATAATATGGTAGCAAAAAGGGTCAGCAATAATCAATTCAGAGATGCAAAGTTGAATAAACGCTCAACGACGGTACTGTGCTGGTCCTAGGCTAGACTGTGCTAGAGACGCGAGCCTAGAACACTAACAAAATCACGGCGCGGCACGTAAACAAGGGAAAAGCACACTCTGGAATATATTTTTTCGCTCTTTTTCTTTTTTTTTTGCGCTCTCTTTTTTTTGCGCTGTTTTTTTTGCGCTCTCTTTTTTTTTTGCGAAAAATCACTATAATGGCGAGTGTCTCAAAACTCTTCTTAGCTCAAACTGACAGGATGGGCACGAAATTTTTTCGACTAATTTTTTTTTTTTCGACTGCCCGGACCCAAAAACTGGAAACGGGTCAAAAAAAACTTCCTATAATGGCACCTGTCTCAAAACACTCAGAAACACCTAAAAATAGGATAGCCAGAATTTTTTTCGAAAAATGCGTTTTTGAAAAATTTTGGGCCTAAACGGAGCGTGGCTACCCGACTCTTTTTTTTTTCCAAAACCTACTCCGGCAAGGAAACCCGAATCGGAATCTAGATGGATCTCGAAAACAAACCTAATATGACAAGAACTCGGATTGGTGGTGGATATATGGTGGTAGATGGCAGCGGTGGTGGTATATGACAGCTGTGGTGGTATATGGATACGGATTCGAAGCGGTGGCGGATAGGCGGTGGTGGTAGATGGCAGGGGTGATGATGATGGTGCGGCGGCGGCGTGACAACTTATGACCAGAACTCGAAACTCTAAAAGACTAGACTCTAAGACCAGCAACTAGACACGACGATGCAACCGCAAATTCAACAAAGCAAAACCCTAAAAAGATTATGCAAAGGCTCAGATTGGTTCGGATATGATGAACTAACCCTAATTTTTTTGTGGCTTTTTCGTGGACTGTAGGTATGAAGAACAGACTCGATCTAAACTACGAAAAACTGTAAAATCTCACCGAGCAACCTGGAAATCTGATACCACTTGATAGAGGCAAAGGTGTCCCGTCTTTCGATGAGATGATGGATATCGCTTTGGAGGAAGTCGACTTTGACGATCCGACTACGAACGTGCGAGGACGTCGCGCCTTAGCAATCGCTAAACCAACTCCGAGAGGTTATTGACCACGCCGGAGCACGATCAACCTGACCACGAGGGTCTGTTTCCTGTGAGCAAACGAAGAACAAGCAAGAAACTAAGATTGCAATCTGGATATTGCGAATATAAGATGAAAGCTTTATTGATCAAGGTGGGGTTCTGTGACGCCTTTGTCTGGTCGTTGAACACAAACGAAGTACGCGAAGTTGCAGCTATGGCGAACTTTTAATCTAAACAAAACCCAAAGTCTAAACGATGCCCTAAGGGCTGTATATATGGAGGAAGAGGGGGGAATTTCGTGGCCCTTTGATGAGGACATCAATACAATTGTTACACCCACAGCCCCTGCTGCTATACATACTGGACCAATTACTAGAGCTCGTGCACGCCAACTAAATTATCAGGTACTTTCGTTTCTTGGTAATGATTCTAATGTTCATGAGAATATGATGCTGCCTAAATTGGATACATTTGTTTTGCTTACAAATGAAGGGCCTAGCTTGGAGAAGGATGAACATTGGAGCAAGAACAAGCATGGAGATGATGGCATGCGCAAGGGGAACAAGAACGGAGTTACAAGTGATGATTTCAGGACTTTGAAGCCACCATAGTGTGTGCATGAAGCCTTGGACGAAATATACAAGATGCCACTTCATAAATTTTGTCCCGAGGCTATTTTAGGTGCTGCGTCACCTTATTATTGGGCCAGGCCCATGTAATTTCGAAATACATAAGTATAGGCTATTTTTAGAGTCCGTATGTGTGGGGAAACAAGAGATAGGGTTGATTTCGGACCCCTCCACCAAGGGCCACGAAATTCCCCCCCTCCTCCTCCATATATACAGCCCTTAGGGCATCGTTTAGACTTTGGGGTTTTGTTTAGATTAAAAGTTCGCCATAGCTGCAACTTCGCGTACTTCGTTTGTGTTCAACGACCAGACAAAGGCGTCACAGAACCCCACCTTGATCAATAAAGCTTTCATCTTATATTCGCAATATCCAGATTGCAATCTCAGTTTCTTGCTTGTTCTTCGTTTGCTCGCAGGAAACAGACCCTCGTGGTCAGGTTGATCGTGCTCCGGCGTGGTCAATAACCTCTCGGAGTTGGTTTAGCGATTGCTAAGGCGCGACGTCCTCGCACGTTCGTAGTCGGATCGTCAAAGTCGACTTCCACCAAAGCGAAATCCACCATCTCATCGAAAGACGGGACACCTTTGCCTCTATCAAGTGGTATCAGATTTCCAGGTTGCTCGGTGAGATTTTATAGTTTTTCGTAGTTTAGATCGAGTCTGTTCTTCATACCTACAGTCCACGAAAAAGCCACAAAAAAAATTAGGGTTAGTTCATCATATCCGAACCAATCTGAGCCTTTGCATAATCTTTTTAGGGTTTTGCTTTGTTGAATTTGCGGTTGCATCGTCGTGTCTAGTTGCTGGTCTTAGAGTCTAGTCTTTTAGAGTTTCGAGTTCTGGTCATAAGTTGTCACGCCGCCGCCGCACCATCATCATCGCCCCTGCCATCTAACACCACCGCTCCGAATCCGTATCCATATACCACCACCAATCCGTGTCCATATACCACCACCGATCCATATCCATATACTACCACCGCTACCACCACCGCTGCCATATACCACCACCATATATCCACCACCAATCCGAGTTCCTTGCTTATTAGGGTTGTTTTCGAGATCCATCTAGTTTCCGATTCGTGTTTCCTTGCCGGAGTAGGTTTCGGAAAAAAAAAGTCGGGTAGCCACGCTCCGTTTTGATGAGGACATCAATACAATTGTTACACCCACAGCCCCTGCTGCTATACATACTGGACCAATTACTAGAGCTTGTGCACGCCAACTAAATTACCAGGTACTTTCGTTTCTTGGTAATGATTCTAATGTTCATGAGAATATGATGCTGCCTAAATTGGATACATTTGTTTTGCTTACAAATGAAGGGCCTAGCTTGGAGAAGGATGAACATTGGAGCAAGAACAAGAATGGAGTTACAAGTGATGATTTCAGGACTTTGAAGCCACCATAATGGGTGCATGAAGCCTTGGACGAAATATACAAGATGCCACTTCATAAATTTCGTCCCGAGGCTATTTTAGGTGCTGCGTCACCTTATTATTGGGCCAGGCCCATGTAATTTCGAAATACATAAGTATAGGCTATTTTTAGAGTCCGTATGTGTGGGGAAACAAGAGATAGGGTTGATTTCGGACCCCTCCACCAAGGGCCACGAAATTGCCCCTCTTCCTCCATATATACAGCCCTTAGGGCATCGTTTAGACTTTGGGTTTTGTTTAGATTAAAAGTTCGCCATAGCTGCAACTTCGCGTACTTCGTTTGTGTTCAACGACCAGACAAAGGCGTCACAGAACCCCACCTTGATCAATAAAGCTTTCATCTTATATTCGCAATATCCAGATTGCAATCTCAGTTTCTTGCTTGTTCTTCGTTTGCTCGCAGGAAACAGACCCTCGTGGTCAGGTTGATCGTGCTCCGGCGTGGTCAATAACCTCTCGGAGTTGGTTTAGCAATTGCTAAGGCGCGACGTCCTCGCACGTTCGTAGTCGGATCGTCAAAGTCGACTTCCACCAAAGCGAAATCCACCATCTCATCGAAAGACGGGACACCTTTGCCTCTATCAAGTGGTATCAGATTTCCAGGTTGCTCGGTGAGATTTTACAGTTTTTCGTAGTTTAGATCGAGTCTGTTCTTCATACCTACAGTCCACGAAAAAGCCACAAAAAAAATTAGGGTTAGTTCATCATATCCGAACCAATCTGAGCCTTTGCATAATCTTTTTAGGGTTTTGCTTTGTTGAATTTGCGGTTGCATCGTCGTGTCTAGTTGCTGGTCTTAGAGTCTAGTCTTTTAGAGTTTCGAGTTCTGGTCATAAGTTGTCACGCCGCCGCCGCACCATCATCATCGCCCCTGCCATCTACCACCACCGCTCCGAATCCGTATCCATATACCAGCACCAATCCGTGTCCATATACCACCACCGATCCATATCCATATACTACCACCGCTACCACCACCGCTGCCATATACCACCACCATATATCCACCACCAATCCGAGTTCCTTGCTTATTAGGGTTGTTTTCGAGATCCATCTAGATTCCGATTCGTCTTTCCTTGCCGGAGTCGGGTAGCCACGCTCCGTTTAGGCCCAAAATTTTTCGAAAACGCATTTTTCGAAAAATTTTCTCGCTATCCTATTTTTAGGTGTTTCTGAGTGTTTTGAGACAGGTGCCATTATAGGAAGTTTTTTTTTGACCGTTTCCAGTTTTTGGGTCCGGGCAGTCGAAAAAAAAAAATTGGTCGAAAAATTTCGTGCCCATCCTATTAGTTTGAGCTAGGAAGAGTTTTGAGACACTCGCCATTATAGTGATTTTTCGCAAAAAAAAAGGAGCGAAAAAAAAATTCAGAGTGTGCTTTTCCCTTGTTTACGTGCCGCGCCGTGATTTTGTTGGTGTTCTAGGCTCGCGTCTCTAGCACAGTCTAGCCTAGGACCAGCACAGTACCGTCGTTGAGCGTTTATTCAACTTTGCATCTCTGAATTGATTATTGATGACCCTTTTTGCTACCATAGTATAAGCCTTCCCAGCTCCACATACATCTATGTCGTGCGTTTGACTCTCCCTGGTAATCGCTCTATCCAAGCTTTGAGAGTTTTGACTACAACGGTTGCCGATCACCGCCTGTTGCTGGGTAAGAACTGGTAAGAATTTGAGTTTTGCTTGACGGATTTGTGACACCCACCACCACCACTTGTTCGTAGTCTGTAGGATCATATTCTTGTGTATTTCTATTGCTGCTAACCATGCCAGGATCACAAGCCGACGAGATTGACTGGGAGAATTTATCGAACAAGGAGCTTCATGATAAGTTTCAGCAAATGCTGACTGAACAGGTGCAAGATGTGCTGAACAATTTTGAAGAGGCCATGGAGAAGATCACTGGCCTTGAGAAGACGTTCGAAACAAAGCTCGATAACAGATTTAATGAATTGCTCGCGCGTCTTCCACCACCACCACCCGCTGCACCTAACGCACCTCTCCAACAACAACAACAACGTCTACCTCCACGTCGCGAAATAGACCTTCGCCGAGCGAGCCGTGTTCCTCTTGCGTTTGGCCAAACTGTTGGTGCTGCTGTTGATACTTCTGTGGCTCCTGCTACTGCTGTTGCTCGTACCCAGGAGGATGATGAGTATGCGGGCGATTATGAGGATGAGGTTGATCAAAATCAGATCTACGAGCAGCCACCAGCACCACCACCAGCAGGTCGACCTCAGGTATATATTCGTAATGGTAGGCCTGCACCACCACCTCAGGTACGAGATGATGTCCATATTCCTAAACTGAAATTGAATATTCCACCATTTGAGGGTAGATATGTTCCTGATATATATCTTACTTGGGAGTTAGAAACTGAACAACGATTTACATGTTTACAATATCCTGAGGAGAGACGAGTTGCTGCTGCTGTTTGTGCTTTCACTAGTTTTGCATGTGTACGGTGGTCTGAACATTGTAGATTGTATCCTATTCCAACTACTTGGGCTGCTTTGAAAACTGCTATGCGTACGCGTTGGGTTCCACCATATTATCAACGCTTAAGACAAGGAAAAAATTACAGCGCTTAAGACAAGGAAAAAATTCTGTAGAAGAATATTATCAGGAATTACAAACTGGCATGATTAGATGTGGTATTGTTGAGGAGAATGAAGCTATGCTTGCACGTTTTCTGGGTGGATTAAATAGAGAGATTCAGACCATTCTAGACTATAAGGAGTATACTAATATCACTCGTTTATTCCATCTTGCTTGTAAAGCTGAACGTGAAGTGCAGGATCGACAAGCATTGGGGCGAACTAACTTTTCTGCAGGCCGACCTTCATCATGGACACCACGTGCATCTTCTACTTCAACTGCACCAGCACCTCCATCCGGTGCCACCTCCAGCCGTGATACAAGAAAACAGGCACAACCACCATTATCTGCCAAGAGCGCACCTGCGGGGCCTGCACAGCGTTCTTCTTCTTCCATGGCATCAACAGGGCACACAAGTGATATTATTTGTCGTCGTTGTAAGGGAGGAGGTCATTATGCGAGAGAATGCAAATCTCCGCGTGTGATGATTGCTACCGCGGATGGTGGATATGAGTCCGCTAGTGACTATGATGAGGAGACTTTGGCTCTTATTACACGTGAAGAACATCGTGGAGATGATTCTGATCATGAGACGCAATACATGGCTCCTGAAGACGCTGACAGGTATGAATGTTTAGTTGCTCAACGTGTTTTGAGTGTGCAGGTCACACAAGCTGAGCAAAATCAGAGGCACAATTTGTTCCATACCAAGGGAGTTGTGAAGGAACGTTCTGTGCGCGTCATAATAGACGGAGGGAGCTGCAACAACTTGGCTAGCATGGAGATGGTGGAGAAGCTTTCTCTCACCACAAGACCACATCCACATCCTTACTACATCCAATGGTTCAACAACAGCGGCAAGGTTAAGGTAACACGTACTCTTCGTGTGCATTTTAGTATCTCTACATATGCTGATTATGTTGATTGTGATGTGGTACCTATGCAAGCATGTTCCTTATTACTTGGTAGACCATGGCAATTTGATAAAAATTCTGTACACCATGGTAGAAACAATCACTATACTCTTGTTCATAAGGATAAAAATATTACTTTGCTTCCTATGACTCCTGATTCCATTTTGAAAGATGATATTAATAGAGCTAATGATGAGGACATCAATACAATTGTTACACCCACAGCCCCTGCTGCTATACATACTGGACCAATTACTAGAGCTCGTGCACGCCAACTAAATTACCAGGTACTTTCGTTTCTTGGTAATGATTCTAATGTTCATGAGAATATGATGCTGCCTAAATTGGATACATTTGTTTTGCTTACAAATGAAGGGCCTAGCTTGGAGAAGGATGAACATTGGAGCAAGAACAAGCATGGAGATGATGGCATGCGCAAGGGGAACAAGAACGGAGTTACAAGTGATTATTTCAGGACTTTGAAGCCACCATAATGGGTGCATGAAGCCTTGGACGAAATATACAAGATGCCACTTCATAAATTTTGTCCCGAGGCTATTTTAGGTGCTGCGTCACCTTATTATTGGGCCAGGCCCATGTAATTTCGAAATACATAAGTATAGGCTATTTTTAGAGTCCGTATGTGTGGGGAAACAAGAGATAGGGTTGATTTCGGACTCCTCCACCAAGGGCCACGAAATTCCCCCCTCTTCCTCCATATATACAGCCCTTAGGGCATCGTTTAGACTTTGGGTTTTGTTTAGATTAAAAGTTCGCCATAGCTGCAACTTCGCGTACTTCGTTTGTGTTCAACGACCAGACAAAGGCGTCACAGAACCCCACCTTGATCAATAAAGCTTTCATCTTATATTCGCAATATCCAGATTGCAATCTCAGTTTCTTGCTTGTTCTTCGTTTGCTCGCAGGAAACAGACCCTCGTGGTCAGGTTGATCGTGCTCCGGCGTGGTCAATAACCTCTCGGAGTTGGTTTAGCGATTACTAAGGCGCGACGTCCTCGCACGTTCGTAGTCGGATCGTCAAAGTCGACTTCCACCAAAGCGAAATCCACCATCTCATCGAAAGACGGGACACCTTTGCCTCTATCAAACTGTAACAAAATATTATGATGATTTACAAACTACCTTGTTGCATTCCTCTTTAGAAGAAAGTGAAGATGATTTTATGGATAGATTTTGGGGAGGATTAAACCGTGATATTCAAGAGATACTAATTCATGAAGAGTGTTATCCTATGGACCATTTGTTTCATCTTGCTTGCAAAGCTGAACAGGAAATAAAACGACGTGTTGGCCACGAGGAGAACAAGCGCACGGTGCACATTCCAAGAGTTGATATGATTGTTCCTTCAACTACTAGGCATACTATGACAACCACATCCGTTGTTGTCAGGAC
Source organism: Triticum dicoccoides (assembly GCF_002162155.2). Lineage (NCBI taxonomy): Eukaryota > Viridiplantae > Streptophyta > Magnoliopsida > Poales > Poaceae > Triticum > Triticum dicoccoides. The sequence goes on from NC_041393.1 coordinate 313,155,930, forward strand.
TACATCACCTCCACCATGTGACACATCGCCCCCGAGAGTGGCTACATCATCTGAGTTGATCATAAGAGGTAATGACAAAGGTACTGATCTTCCATCTCTACATGAGAATGATGAATGCCTTGTCAATTGGAATGCACCATCTGATGAGCTACCCACTACTTTGATCACACCACCTATTTTAGAGGACTACGTTGATAATTTGACTTTGCCATGTGATCAAACAACTAAAATACCAACAATTTTGAGTGCACCCATTGAATTAACTATTGATGCAAAAGAACCAATGTTTAATCATTTTGATATGACCTCTAATCTTGGTGATGATTCTGTGTCCAATGACTTACTGCATGTTTGCTTATTTAAGCATGTTGTAGCATGTAAATTTGATGCAAGTAAGGTTTATTCACCAATGTTGGGATGGTTTAATGATGAATATTGTCAATCTTTTGATATGAATAAGAGCTTCACTTATATGTGCAAACTGAGTTGCAATATTTTCATGCCTTCTACTTATGATAATATTTTGGCTTTATATTTTATGATCTATGAAAGTTACTCATGTATACATGTGTCATATGTGCAAAAATCAAGGGAAGTAAAAATGGATGACATATACATATACAACATGTATACTTTGTCTCTTTTGTTAGCCACATTTCAGATTAAGCAACGCCGAGGACGGCTTTGTTTTCAAAAAGGGGAGGATGATGAGGACATGACTACCTTGGACACGACCAAAAATATTGCATACATGCATATTTGTCAGGTGATTTCTAGTGCAAACTATTCAATAATCTATTTAGGTTATCCAGAACAAAAATACTTCACACACTTTTGTGTTTTGTCTAATTGCAGGTGTATGGGACATTTATACAATCCACATATGAAGATAAGGAAGAAAGAGATGTTTATTTGCTGTCCAAAAAGTTCTCTCACGTCACTTTTGGCCCAAGAGAAGATAGAGTCCAAGTCTCTCACGTTCTGGATTCAGATTCGGACTGCACAGACATACCTGACTCAAAACGCACACAAGTTTTTCATACGGACTCCGAATTGGGTGATTCTTTTTTTGTTGGAAACTAGATTTCGTGCACTTTCCAACCCAATTGGAATCACCTTCAAATTCGTCCGGAGCGTTGAGTTGTGGACGAAACAATCTGATGCTGCAGCAGAATCCGAGTCAAACTACAAGTCCAAAGGTGTTACATCACCTCCACTTGGGCCCATTGGCCTTGTACGACCTAGAATTAGTTTTAGGCTGCCTTGGGACGTCCTCCCACCTCCTTGGCCGCCACCCCTTGCTCCTATATAAGTAGATCCATCTAGTAGCTTTTTCCTTGGGATTTGTTTAGTTAAAAGTTAGCCATTGCAACTTCGTGTACTTCGTTTGTGTCCAACGACCAGACCAAGACCGCTTACGGATCCCCACCTTTATCGATACTTCATATATACTCGCAATATTCAGATTGCTTTTATCATATTCTTGCTTGTTCTTCGATTGCTTGCAGGAATAGACCTTCGTGGTCAGGTTGATCGTGCTCCAGCGTGGTCAATAACCTCAGGAGATTGGTTTAGCGATTGCTAAGGCGCAACGTCGTGCACGTTTGTAGTCGGATCGTCAAAGTCGTCTCCACCAAATCGATAGTATCATCTCATCGAAAGATCGGGACACCCCGCCTCTATCAAGTGGTATCAGTTTTCAGGTTGCTCGGTGAGAATTTCCAGTTTTTCTTAGATTAGATTTATTTTCTTACCTATTGTCCAAGAAAAAGCCACAAAAAAAGTTAGATCTGTTCATCCTTTATCCAAGCCAGTCTGAGCCTTTGCAATTTTCTATTCATTGTTTGCATTATTGAATTATCGGTTGCATCGCCATGTCGAGTTGCTGGTCTTAGTGTCTAGTTCCTTTAGAGTTTCGAGTTCTGTTCACATTAGTCACGCAGCCGCTGCATCATTATCCCATCCGCTGTCCACCATCCAATCCACCAATTTCCACCACGTGCTACGCACTGTTTATTGTCATAATCATAGTTGAGGTCACTCACATCTTCGCCTGATCGAATCTGCATCTTATCTAGTTTGTCTTGGAAAGAGGGAGAAAAAGAAGATAAAGAAAAAAAGAAAGAAAAAAGGAAAGAAAAAAAAAAGAAAAAGAGGGAGAAGAAAAAGAAAAAAAAGCGTGAGAAAAAAAAGAGAGAAAAAAAAATTGGATCTATCTAGAATCAATCTCGTACCTGAATTCGGATTGGAATCTGTTTTGTGCACTATTCAGTAAAACAGCTTGGCTATTGTTTCACATCATTATCTTTACTGCCGTTGTGATCTTCACTTATATCTTGCTGTCCAGAGCTACTTTGTATCCTTCATTGATGCTGGTTGTGCTACGACGTGACCTCATTAGTGTTCTAGGCTCGCGTCTCTAGTCCGGTCTAGCCTAGAACCAGCACAGTACCGTCGTTGAGCGTTTATTCAACATTGCATCTTTGAATTGATTATTGCTAATCTTTTGCTACCATATATAGCCAACCCAGCTCCACATATTTCTACACCGTGTATACGTACGCTCCCCTGACAATCGCTTTACTCAATATTTGGAGTTACTTGACACCGCTGGTTGCCGATCACCGCCTGCTGCATGGTCAGAACTTGTAAGACATTGATATTTGCTTTACTGTGAGCGTTTTACCACCACATCCTAGTAGTTATAGGAGCATTATTTTTGGGTTTTGTTTCTTGTTCTACTAATTATGACAGGATCCAGAGTCAATTCATGGGCTTTGTCGATCGCGGGAGACGTGCCACCACCTTTGCAAATACCACAACCGTCATGAGAGGTGCACAAACATCCAAATGCACATGATCAGGTTAATGTATCTATACCACCATTTAATGGCCGTTTTAAACCTGCTTTATATATTGAATGGGAGTTCGACATAAAAAATATATTTGCTTCCCATAATTTCAATGAACATAAAAAGGTTAAGGTTGCGGTTGGTTCTTTCACTGGTTATGCTTTGGTTTGGTGGAGTGAATATTGTCGGTTACACCCTGATTATATACCTACTACTTGGGATGATTTGAAACTTGCCATGCGACATACTTTCGTCCCTGCTTATTATACTCGTGACATGATTAAGAAGTTGCAACACTTAAAACAAGGTAGTGAAACTGTAACAAAATATTATGATGATTTACAAACTACCTTGTTGCATTCCTCTTTAGAAGAAAGTGAAGATGATTTTATGGATAGATTTTGGGGAGGATTAAACCGTGATATTCAAGAGATACTAATTCATGAAGAGTGTTATCCTATGGACCATTTGTTTCATCTTGCTTGCAAAGCTGAACAGGAAATAAAACGACGTGTTGGCCACGAGGAGAACAAGCGCACGATGCACATTCTAAGAGTTGATATGATTGTTCCTTCAACTACTAGGCATACTATGACAACCACATCCGTTGTTGTCAGGACTACATCACCTCCACCATGTGACACATCGCCCCCGAGAGTGGCTACATCATCTGAGTTGATCATAAGAGGTAATGACAAAGGTACTGATCTTCCATCTCTACATGAGAATGATGAATGCCTTGTCAATTTGAATGCACCATCTGATGAGCTACCCTCTACTTTGATCACACCACCTATTTTAGAGGACTACGTTGATAATTTGACTTTGCCATGTGATCAAACAACTGAAATACCAACAATTTTGAGTGCACCCATTGAATTAACTATTGATGCAAGGAGGTGTGTTATTACAAGATGGCAAACCTGTTGCATACTTTTCTGAAAAATTGAGTGGGCCTAGTCTGAATTATTCTACTTATGATAAAGAATTATATGCTCTTGTTCGGACTTTAGAAACATGGCAACATTATTTATGGCCCAAAGAATTTGTTATACATTCTGATCATGAATCTTTGAAACATATTAAAAGTCAAGCTAAACTGAATCGTAGACATGCTAAATGGGTTGAATTCATTGAGACTTTCCCTTATGTCATTAAACACAAGAAGGGAAAAGAAAATGTTATTGCTGATGCATTGTCTCGTCGCTATACTATGCTTTCACAACTTGACTTCAAAATATTTGGTTTGGAGACCATCAAAGATCAATATGTGCATGATGCTGATTTTAAAGATGTAATGCAGAATTGTAAAGAAGGAAGAATGTGGAACAATTTTGTTGTTAACGATGGATTTGTGTTTCATGCTAACAAGCTATGCATTCCAGCTAGCTCCGTTCGTCTTTTGTTGTTGCAGGAGGCGCATGGAGGAGGATTAATGGGACACTTTGGCGTGAAGAAGACGGAGGACGTACTTGCTACACATTTCTTTTGGCCAAAGATGAGACGGGATGTTGAGCGTTTTATTGCTCGCTGCACTACATGTCAAAAAGCTAAGTCACGGCTCAATCCTCATGGTTTATATATGCCTTTGCCTGTACCTACTGTTCCTTGGGAGGATATATCTATGGACTTTGTTTTAGGTTTACCTCGAACAAAGAAGGGGAGGGATAGCATATTTGTTGTCGTGGATAGATTCTCGAAAATGGCACACTTTATACCATGTCATAAAAGTGATGATGCTGTTAATGTTGCTGATTTGTTCTTTCGTGAAATTATTCGCTTGCATGGTGTGCCAAATACTATTGTTTCAGATCGTGATACTAAATTTCTTAACCACTTTTGGAGATGTTTATGGGCTAAGTTGGGGACTAAACTGCTTTTTAGTACTACTTGTCACCCCCAAACTGATGGACAAACTGAAGTAGTCAATAGAACGTTGTCTACTATGCTTAGGGCTGTTTTGAAGAATAATAAGAAAATGTGGGAGGAATGCTTGCCTCATATTGAATTTGCTTATAATCGTTCATTGCATTCTACTACTAAGATGTGCCCTTTTGAAGTTGTGTATGGTTTCCTACCTCGTGCACCTATTGATTTGTTGCCTCTTCCATCTTCGGAGAAGGTTAATTTTGATGCTAAACAACGTGCTGAATTGATTTTAAAAATGCATGAGTTAACTAAGGAAAACATTGAGCGTATGAATGCTAAATCTAAACTTGCTGGAGATAAGGGTAGAAAACATGTTGTGTTTGCACCTGGAGATCTTGTTTGGTTACATTTGCGTAAGGATAGATTTCCTGATTTGCGCAAATCAAAGCTAATGCCACGTGCTGATGGTCCCTTTAAGGTGTTAGAGAAAATAAATGATAATGCATATAAACTTGAGCTGCCTGCAGATTTCGGGGTTAGTCCCACTTTTAACATTGCAGATTTGAAGCCTTATTTGGGTGAGGAAGATGAACTTCCGTCGAGGACGACTTCATTTCAAGAAGGGGAGGATGATGAGGACATAAATACAATTGTTACACCCACAGCCCCTGCTGCTATACATACTGGACCAATTACTAGAGCTCGTGCACGCCAACTAAATTACCAGGTACTTTCGTTTCTTGGTAATGATTCTAATGTTCATGAGAATATGATGCTGCCTAAATTGGATACATTTGTTTTGCTTACAAATGAAGGGCCTAGCTTGGAGAAGGATGAACATTGGAGCAAGAACAAGCATGGAGATGATGGCATGCGCAAGGGGAACAAGAACGGAGTTACAAGTGATGATTTCAGGACTTTGAAGCCACCATAATGGGTGCATGAAGCCTTGGACGAAATATACAAGATGCCACTTCATAAATTTCGTCCCGAGGCTATTTTAGGTGCTGCATCACCTTATTATTGGGCCAGGCCCATGTAATTTCGAAATACATAAGTATAGGTTATTTTTAGAGTCCGTATGTGTGGGGAAACAAGAGATAGGGTTGATTTCGGACCCCTCCACCAAGGGCCACGAAATTCCCCCCCTCTTCCTCCATATATACAGCCCTTAGGGCATCGTTTAGACTTTGGGGTTTTGTTTAGATTAAAAGTTCGCCATAGCTGCAACTTCGCGTACTTCGTTTGTGTTCAACGACCAGACAAAGGCGTCACAGAACCCCACCTTGATCAATAAAGCTTTCATCTTATATTCGCAATATCCAGATTGCAATCTCAGTTTCTTGCTTGTTCTTCGTTTGCTCGCAGGAAACAGACCCTCGTGGTCAGGTTGATCGTGCTCCGGCGTGGTCAATAACCTCTCGGAGTTGGTTTAGCGATTGCTAAGGCGCGACGTCCTCGCACGTTCGTAGTCGGATCGTCAAAGTCGACTTCCACCAAAGCGAAATCCACCATCTCATCGAAAGACGGGACACCTTTGCCTCTATCACCCTTGGTGGAGGGGTCCGAAATCAACCCTATCTCTTGTTTCCCCACACATACGGACTCTAAAAATAGCCTATACTTATGTATTTCGAAATTACATGGGCCTGGCCCAATAATAAGGTGACGCAGCACCTAAAATAGCCTCGGGACGAAATTTATGAAGTGGCATCTTGTATATTTCGTCCAAGGCTTCATGCACCCATTATGGTGGCTTCAAAGTCCTGAAATCATCACTTGTAACTCCGTTCTTGTTTCCCTTGCGCATGCCATCATCTCAATGCTTGTTCTTGCTCCAATGTTCATCCTTCTCCAAGCTAGGCCCTTCATTTGTAAGCAAAACAAATGTATCCAATTTAGGCAGCATCATATTCTCATGAACATTAGAATCATTACCAAGAAACGAAAGTACCTGGTAATTTAGTTGGCATGCACGAGCTCTAGTAATTGGTCCAGTATGTATAGCAGCAGGGGCTGTGGGTGTAACAATTGTATTGATGTCCTCATCACCCGGACTCGTATCCGGTTGTAGGTTCCAGTCCGCGTGCTCCCGAGCCCGCCGAGCCTGGTTGGGCTCCGGTAATGGAGTTTGCCGCTGCGGATATCTTCCAGCACTCGCCCTTTGGCGACATGCTGAATTCATTAAGGTCTCTCTCTTTGTCAGGAAGCTCTCGGCCGAACTATGTCCGGCTCGAGTGGGAAGCTAGCGACGAAGGAATTCGTTTCCCACCCACCACCCACTTCATAGCCACGATTGATGATTTGACTGATGTGCTGGACTTCGACTTTGAAGACATCGACGGTTTGGACGACGATGTAGGAGAAAAACAGGAACCACCACCCACGGGGCGGTGGACAGCCACCTCTTCATATGACATATATATGGTGGACACTCCGAAAGAAACCAATGGCGATGAGGCAATGGAGGATAACCCCTCCAAGAAGAAAGCAAAGCATGGGGGTCGCTAGCGCCGCTCCAAGCCCCGCCACAGTAAAACCGGCGCCGGAGACGAAAACAATCCGGACGGTGCCGAAGATGAATACAACCCCAATCAGCCCGCCTTCGAGCAGGCCGAACAGAAAGATGGGCAGGACAGCCCAGACGAACAGGCGACGGACGGGTATCCGGAGGAGGACAACTACATGCCCCCCTCTGAAGATGAGATTAGCCTCGGCGACGACGAGTTCGGCGTGCCTGAGGATCCCATGGAGCAGGAGCGGTTCAAGCGCCGGCTTATTGCCACTGCGAGGAGCCTGAAGAAGAAGCAGCGGCAGCTTCAAGCTGATCAAGACCTACTGACAGACAGATGCACAGAAGTCCTGGCAGCCAAGGAATATGGACTCGAGGGAATATGGACTCGAGCGCCACACGGCTGACCGGCCACCTCGTGGCCGGGATAAAACGGCATATCAGCCCGAATACCAGCCCGCACCCCCGCGCCAGTTTACTACGGCCCGGGGAAATACTCAGTGATGAGGACATGACTACCTTGGATATGACCAAAAATATTGCATATATGCATATTTGTCAGGTGATTTCTAGTGCAAACTATTCAATAATCTATTTATGTTATCCAGAACAAAAATACTTCACACACTTTTGTGTTTTGTCTAATTGCAGGTGTATGGGACATTTATACAATCCACATATGAAGATAAGGAAGAAAGAGATGTTTATTTGCTGTCCAAAAAGTTCTCTCACGTCACTTTTGGCCCAAGAGAAGATAGAGTCCAAGTCTCTCACGTTCTGGATTCAGATTCGGACTGCACAGACATACCTGACTCAAAACGCACACAAGTTTTTCATACGGACTCCGAATTGGGTGATTCTTTTTTTGTTGCAAACTAGATTTCGTGCACTTTCCAACCCAATTGGAATCACCTTAAAATTCGTCCGGAGCGTTGAGTTGTGGACGAAACAATCTGATGCTGCAGCAGAATCCGAGTCAAACTACAAGTCCAAAGGTGTTACATCACCTCCACTTGGGCCCATTGGCCTTGTACGACCTAGATTTAGTTTTAGGCTGCCTTGGGACGTCCTCCCACCTCCTTGGCCGCCACCCCTTGCTCCTATATAAGTAGATCCATCTAGTAGCTTTTCCTTGGGTTTTGTTTAGATTAAAAGTTCGCCATAGCTGCAACTTCGCGTACTTCGTTTGTGTTCAACGACCAGACAAAGGCGTCATAGAACCCCACCTTGATCAATAAAGCTTTCATCTTATATTCGCAATATCCAGATTGCAATCTCAGTTTCTTGCTTGTTCTTCGTTTGCTCGCAGGAAACAGACCCTCGTGGTCAGGTTGATCGTGCTCCGGCGTGGTCAATAACCTCTCGGAGTTGGTTTAGCGATTGCTAAGGCGCGACGTCCTCGCACGTTCGTAGTCGGATCGTCAAAGTCGACTTCCACCAAAGCGAAATCCACCATCTCATCGAAAGACGGGACACCTTTGCCTCTATCACCAATTTAGGCAGCATCATATTCTCATGAACATTAAAATCATTACCAAGAAACGAAAGTACCTGGTAATTTAGTTGGCGTGCACGAGCTCTAGTAATTGGTCCAGTATGTATAGCAGCAGGGGCTGTGGGTGTAACAATTGTATTGATGTCCTCATCATCCTCCCCTTCTTGAAATGAAGTCGTCCTCGACGGAAGTTCATCTTCCTCACCCAAATAAGGCTTCAAATCTGCAATGTTAAAAGTGGGACTAACCCCAAAATCTGCAGGCAGCTCAAGTTTATATGCATTATCATTTATTTTCTCTAACACCTTAAAGGGACCATCAGCACGTGGCATTAACTTTGATTTGCGCAAATCAGGAAATCTATCCTTACGCAAATGTAACCAAACAAGATCTCCAGGTGCAAACACAACATGTTTTCTACCCTTATCTCCAGCAAGTTTACATTTAGCATTCATACGCTCAATGTTTTCCTTAGTTAACTCATGCATTTTTAAAATCAATTCAGCACGTTGTTTAGCATCAAAATTAACCTTCTCCGAAGATGGAAGAGGCAACAAATCAATAGGTGCACGAGGTAGGAAACCATACACAACTTCAAAAGGGCACATCTTAGTAGTAGAATGCAATGAACGATTATAAGCAAATTCAATATGAGGCAAGCATTCCTCCCACATTTTCTTATTATTCTTCAAAACAGCCCTAAGCATAGTAGACAACGTTCTATTGACTACTTCAGTTTGTCCATCAGTTTGGGGGTGACAAGTAGTACTAAAAAGCAGTTTAGTCCCCAACTTAGCCCATAAACATCTCCAAAAGTGGTTAAGAAATTTAGTATCACGATCTGAAACAATAGTATTTGGCACACCATGCAAGCGAATAATTTCACGAAAGAACAAATCAGCAACATTAACAGCATCATCACTTTTATGACATGGTATAAAGTGTGCCATTTTCGAGAATCTATCCACGACAACAAATATGCTATCCCTCCCCTTCTTTGTTCGAGGTAAACCTAAAACAAAGTCCATAGATATATCCTCCCAAGGAACACTAGGTACAGGCAAAGGCATATATAAACCATGAGGATTGAGTCGTGACTTAGCTTTTTGACATGTAGTGCATCGAGCAATAAAACGCTCAACATCCCGTCTCATCTTTGGCCAAAAGAAATGTGTAGCAAGTACGTCCTCCGCCTTCTTCACGCCAAAATGTCCCATTAATCCTCCTCCATGCGCTTCCTGCAACAACAAAAGACGAACGGAGCTAGCTGGAATGCATAGCTTGTTAGCACGAAACACAAATCCATCGTTAACGACAAACTTGTTCCACATTCTTCCTTCTTTACAATTCTGCATTACATCTTTAAAATCAGCATCATGCACATATTGATCTTTGATGGTCTCCAAACCAAATATTTTGAAGTCAAGTTGTGAAAGCATAGTATAGCGACGAGACAATGCATCAGCAATAACATTTTCTTTTCCCTTCTTGTGTTTAATGACATAAGGGAAAGTCTCAATGAATTCAACCCATTTAGCATGTCTACGATTCAGTTTAGCTTGACTTTTAATATGTTTCAAAGATTCATGATCAGAATGTATAACAAATTCTTTGGGCCATAAATAATGTAGCCATGTTTCTAAAGTCCGAACAAGAGCATATAATTCTTTATCATAAGTAGAATAATTCAGACTAGGCCCACTCAATTTTTCAGAAAAGTATGCAACAGGTTTGCCATCTTGTAATAACACACCTCCTAATCCAATTCCACTAGCATCGCATTCAAGCTCAAAAGTCTTATTAAAATCAGGAAGTTGGAGTAAAGGAGCATGTGTCAACTTATCTTTCAATACCGTGAAGGCTTCTTCCTGTGCGGTACCCCAAAGAAAAGGCACATCCTTCTTTGTAAGCTCGTTGAGAGGTGCAGCAATGGTGCTGAAATCTCTCACAAAACGCCTATAGAATCCAGCGAGGCCAAGAAAACTCCTCACTTGTGTGACCGTTTTGGGCTGCGGCCAACTCTCAATAGCTTCAATCTTGGCTTTGTCAACTTCAATTCCCTGTGGAGTAACAACATAGCCAAGAAAAGATACTCGGTCGGTGCAAAAGGTGCACTTCCCAAGGTTACCAAACAAACGTGCATCACGTAGAGCAATAAAAACAGCACGTAAATGTTCCAAATGTTCTTCCAAAGATCTGCTATAAATCCCGTTCTTGTTCCCCTTGCGCATGCCATCATCTCCATGCTTGTTCTTGCTCCAATGTTCATCCTTCTCCAAGCTAGGCCCTTCATTTGTAAGCAAAACAAATGTATCCAATTTAGGCAGCATCATATTCTCATGAACATTAGAATCATTACCAAGAAACGAAAGTACCTGGTAATTTAGTTGGCGTGCACGAGCTCTAGTAATTGGTCCAGTATGTATAGCAGCAGGGGCTGTGGGTGTAACAATTGTATTGATGTCCTCATCACATGATCAGGTTAATGTATCTATACCACCATTTAATGGCCGTTTTAAACCTGCTTTATATATTGAATGGGAGTTCGACATAAAAAATATATTTGCTTCCCATAATTTCAATGAACATAAAAAGGTTAAGGTTGCGGTTGGTTCTTTCACTGGTTATGCTTTGGTTTGGTGGAGTGAATATTGTCGGTTACACCCTGATTATATACCTACTACTTGGGATGATTTGAAACTTGCCATGCGACATACTTTCGTCCCTGTTTATTATACTCGTGACATGATTAAGAAGTTGCAACACTTAAAACAAGGTAGTGAAACTGTAACAAAATATTATGATGATTTACAAACTACCTTGTTGCATTCCTCTTTAGAAGAAAGTGAAGATGATTTTATGGATAGATTTTGGGGAGGATTAAACCGTGATATTCAAGAGATACTAATTCATGAAGAGTGTTATCCTATGGACCATTTGTTTCATCTTGCTTGCAAAGCTGAACAGGAAATAAAACGACGTGTTGGCCACGAGGAGAACAAGCGCACGGTGCACATTCCAAGAGTTGATATGATTGTTCCTTCAACTACTAGGCATACTATGACAACCACATCCGTTGTTGTCAGGACTACATCACCTCCACCATGTGACACATCGCCCCCGAGAGTGGCTACATCATCTGAGTTGATCATAAGAGGTAATGACAAAGGTACTGATCTTTCATCTGTACATGAGAATGATGAATTCCTTGTCAATTTGAATGCACCATCTGATGAGCTACCCACTACTTTGATCACACCACCTATTTTAGAGGACTACGTTGATAATTTGACTTTGCCATGTGATCAAACAACTGAAATACCAACAATTTTGAGTGCACCCATTGAATTAACTATTGATGCAAAAGAACCAATGTTTAATCATTTTGATATGACCTCTAATCTTGGTGATGATTCTGTGTTGAATGACTTATTGCATGTTTGCTTATTTAAGCATGTTGTAGCATGTAAATTTGATGCAAGTAAGGTTTATTCACCAATGTTGGGATGGTTTAATGATGAACATTGTCAATCTTTTGAAATGAATAAGAGCTTCACTTATATGTGCAAACTGAGTTACAATATTTTCATGCCTTCTACTTCTTGTGCTAATTTTTTGGCTTTAGATTTTATGAACTATGCAAGTAACTCATCTATTCATGTGTCATATATGCAAAAATCAAGGGAAGTAAAAATGGATGACATATACATATACAACATGTACACCTTGTCTCTTTTGTTAGCCACATTTCAGATTAAGCAACGCCAAGGACGGCTTTATTTTCAAGAAGGGGAGGATGATGAGGACATGACTACCTTGGATATGACCAAAAATATTGCATATATGCATATTTGTCAGGTGATTTCTAGTGCAAACTATTCAATAATCTATTTATGTTATCCAGAACAAAAATACTTCACACACTTTTGTGTTTTGTCTAATTGCAGGTGTATGGGACATTTATACAATCCACATATGAAGATAAGGAAGAAAGAGATGTTTATTTTCTGTCCAAAAAGTTCTCTCACGTCACTTTTGGCCCAAGAGAAGATAGAGTCCAAGTCTCTCACGTTCTGGATTCAGATTCGGACTGCACAGACATACCTGACTCAAAACGCACACAAGTTTTTCATACGGACTCCGAATTGGGTGATTCTTTTTTTGTTGGAAACTAGATTTCGTGCACTTTCCAACCCAATTGGAATCACCTTCAAATTCGTCCGGAGCGTTGAGTTGTGGACGAAACAATCTGATGCTGCAGCAGAATCCGAGTCAAACTACAAGTCCAAATGTGTTACATCACCTCCACTTGGGCCCATTGGCCTTGTACGACCTAGAATTAGTTTTAGGCTGCCTTGGGACGTCCTCCCACCTCCTTGGCCGCCACCCCTTGCTCCTATATAAGTAGATCCATCTAGTAGCTTTTTCCTTGGGATTTGTTTAGTTAAAAGTTAGCCATTGCAACTTCGTGTACTTCGTTTGTGTCCAACGACCAGACCAAGACCGCTTACGGATCCCCACCTTTATCGATACTTCATATATACTCGCAATATTCAGATTGCTTTTATCATATTCTTGCTTGTTCTTCGATTGCTTGCAGGAATAGACCTTCGTGGTCAGGTTGATCGTGCTCCAGCGTGGTCAATAACCTCAGGAGATTGGTTTAGCGATTGCTAAGGCGCAACGTCGTGCACGTTTGTAGTCGGATCGTCAAAGTCGTCTCCACCAAATCGATAGTATCATCTCATCGAAAGATCGGGACACCCCGCCTCTATCACTCAGGACCTGCGAGATAGATTGGAAAACAATGCAGGACAACCAAGATCGATCTACGGATCACGGGGGCGCGCTGCAGCACATGACGATGACCGTCATATCAGATACACTAACAGTAAATCCGGCTGGGCCGAACACAATCAACCAGACTTAGTCGGACTGCGTCGCGACATAGCTACATCTTAGAGAGAAGGATCAAGAACAAATGCAATTGTGATGTTTAGGAATATGAAGATTGAAGAATAAACACATTTTGAAGATTTTGTGTAAATCATCAGAATCAACAAGGGCAGTAAATGTGAGTTTTATTTACCCTTGACGAAGATCACGACGAACAGAGAGATGAACTGGAGAAGCTCGTCCGTTCAGATCTTCCGTGCCTAACTTGGCGGAGGAAGATAGTTATGGCGGTGGCGGAGGTGAAGATTTCCGTGTCCGTCGCGAGTACGACAGCGACGAGGTCAAGGCAGCTAAGCTCTTCCTCACCGGCGGTGATGGAGATTAGCGGCGGCGCTAGGTCAGAGATCTCGAGGGAGAGAGAGAGAGAGAGAGAGAGAGAGAGAGAGAGAGAGAGGTCGAGCGGAGTAAATGAACTCAGGTGCAAGGGGAGTGGTATTTATAAGGAAGTGAAAAACTGTTCATTCGAAGAATTTGGACAAACGTGCCCCTGACCCTTGCCATCCTAGTGACATGTGTCACCCACGTACAGAGAGGTGGAGATTGTGTGAGTTGTTTAATCCAGTCGTGGGATGCGGAAGGATTTGAGCGGCAAAAGCCAAAAAAATATGAAAATTTTAACGTTTCGTTCGCAAATTTTTCAGCTGTCAAGGACATAGTGAAGATTTTGAACGGGTTTCAAATAGAACGCACATGAAGAATTTGTAAACAAACTGGGTTGAGTTTAGCATAGAGGGGGAACGGGTCCGATCACATTCACTTAGTTGAAAAAACAACTTGAAGAATTAGCTATAAGTGAATGTTGTAAAGGACATGAAAAATGCAAATATATATATATATAGCAATGAAGAACAATGACGGAAAGACTGAGGAAATTGCAAAGTTGAAGAATTTGAAAAAAATCTGAAGAAATTGCAAAATTCAAATAGAAGATTTTCAACTTTGGTTGGTGGCGTAACCCACCGTATAAGAATGATGATTTCAGACACCGCGTACAATTGTCGTAGGGTTCTCAGAATCAAATTCTTCATTAATTTCTTCACACTTAGAGGGTTAGTCTTCATTGATTGAAGAAAAACATTACTTCATGTGTTGCACATCTACGTCATCAAATTTGCATAAGTGCTAGGATGTGTGTCCTTTTCAAAGAACATTCGAAGATTCTAAGATATTTAGCTCACACGGCAACTTGCTAAATCTCTTCTCATCCAAGTGCTTTGTGAAGATATCGGCCAGCTAATCTTCAGTGTTTGTGTGGTCGATGGAGATGTCGCCCTTCAACACATGGTCATGAAGAAAATGATGACAGATCTGGATGTGCTTTGTCTTCGAGTGCTGAACTGGGTTGTGAGCAATCTTGATAGCACTCTCATTGTCGCAGTAGAGTGGCACATTCTTCACATTGATGCCATACTCCTTGAGGTTTGATTCATCCATAGCAATTGAGCACAGCAAGATCTAGCAGCAATGTACTCAGCTTCAGCAGTAGAGAGTGATACGCAGTTCTGCTTCTTCGAGCACCAACATACCAAGGATCGTCCGAGGAAATGACATGTGCCTGATGTTGACTTGCGATCCACCCGATCACCAGCATAGTCAGAGTCAGAATATCCAATAAGATCAAAAGAAGAGCCCTTGGGATACCTAATCCAAGTGTTGGAGTGTGAGCTAGATATCGAAGAATATGCTTCACAGCCTTATGGTGCGATTCATTTGGTGTAGCTTGAAATCGGGCACACATGCAAACACTAAGCATAATATCCAGCCTACATGCACATAGATACAATAAAGAGCCAATCATGGAGCGGTATACCTTTTGATCAAAGTCTTTACGATTTTCATCGGTGCATAGATGGCCATTTCTGGGCATAGGGATTTTGACGCCTTTGCAATCTTGCATGCCGAATTTCCTCAACACATCTTTGAGGTATTTCTCCTGGGATATGAATATGCCATTGTGTTGGTGATAAATTTGAAGACCTAAGAAGAATTTCAACTCTCCCATCATGAACATTTGATATTCCTCACTCATCATATAGGCAAATTTGTCGCTGTAATGTTGGTTAGTACACCAGATAATATCATCAACGTATATTTGGCACACGAATAATTCATCGTCATATGCTTTGGTGAAAAGAGTTTGGTCAAGTGAACCGGGTTTGAAGCCTTTCTTCATGAGGAATTCCTTCAATGTATCATACCACGCCCGAGGTGCTTGCTTGAGGCCATAGAGGGCCTTGTTGAGTCTGTAGACGTGATCTGGAAATTTTGGATCCTCAAAACCTGGTGGTTGAGCAACATATACTTCTTCCTCAAGCTTACCATTGAGGAATGCACTTTTCACATCCATTTGATGTAAGATGATATTATGATGGTTAGCGTAAGCAAGCAATATGCAAATAGCTTCAAGTCTAGCAACAGGTGCAAAAGTTTCATCAAAATCAATTCCTTCAACCTGTGTGTAGCCTTGAGCTACAAGATGAGCCTTATTCCTCACCACAAGACAATTTTCATCTTGTTTGTTGCGGTAGATTCATTTGGTGTCGATGATGTTGTGCTTGTGTGGATCTGGTTGCTTGACAAGCTCCCATACATTGTTGAGCTCGAATTGATGCAATTCATCTTGCATAGCTTGAATCCACTCAGATTCCATGGATGCTTCATCAACTTTGGTGGGCTCTGTGATAGAGACAAACACAAAATGCCCACCAAAGTTAGACAAATGTGAAGCTTTTGAGCGTGTGAGAGGACCTGGTGCATTGATGTCGTTGATAATTCTCTCAATCTACACTTCGTTTGAAACGCGAGGATGAGCAGGTTGACCACTTTGATTAGGCCCAGCAATTTCTTCAGGCCCATTTTCTTCCATAGCACCAGCTTGATTTTCTTCACGATTCAGAATGACTTCTTCAGCAGATTCTTCGGTAGGGATGACATCCTCAGTAGCCTTGAACTTGATGGATTCCTCAGGTGACATTTCATCTAGCACAGGAGGTAGGTGCTCTCTTTGTGAGCCATTAGTTTCATCGAACCGCACATCTACAATTTCAACAACCTTGTGATGATAGGTGTTGAAGACTATGTAGGTGTGCGAGTCCTTTCTGTAACCAAGCATAAAACCCTCATGTGCTTTTGGTGCAAATTTAGAGTGGTGGTGAGGATCTCTAATCCAGCATTTAGCACCGAAGACTTTGAGATAACCTATATTGGGTTTCTTGTCAGTGAGGAGTTCATATGAGGTCTTTTTTAAGAATTTGTGAAGATATACCCTGTTGATGATGTGGCATGCAGTATCAATAGCATCTGGCCAAAAACGCTGTGGATTCTTGTATTCATCAAGCATAGTGCGAGCCATCTCAACAAGAGTCCTGTTCTTGTGCTCCACGATGCTGTTTTGCTGAGGAGTATAGGGAGCAAATAACGCGTGAGTAATACCAAGTATATCAAGATATTCATCGAGACCAGTATTCTTGAACTCGGTTCCATTATCACTCCTGATATGCTTGATCTTCACACCGAAGTTCGTAGATGCTGTTGAGAAAAATCGTTTGAAGACTTCCTGCACTTCATTTTTGTAAGTGATGATATGCACCCAGGTGTAACGAGAATAATCATCAACAATAACAAAGCCATATAATGATGCAGAATTAGTGAACGTGGCATAGTGAGTAGGGCCAAAGAGGTCCATGTGAAGTAATTCAAAGGGACGAGAAGTGGTCATGATAGTCTTCGAGGGATGCTTGGCTCTGGTGATCTTTCCAGCCTCACAAGCCCCACAAAGATAATCTTTGAGGACTTTGACACCCTCGATGCCAATGACATGCTTCTTCTTCGCGAGTGTATGCAAGTTCCTCATCCCAGCATGACCAAGTCGTCGATGCCATAACCAGCCTTCTGAAGCTTTTGCAAGTAGACATGTGGCAGGCTGTGGTCCTGCAGAGAAATCAACAATATACAAGTCTCCTTTCCTAAAGCCTTCGAAGACTTTGGAATTATCAGATTCCATTAGCATAATGCAACGATATTTGCCAAAGACGACAACCATATCAAGATCACAAAGCATTGAGACAGACATGAGGTTGAATCCCAAGGACTCGACAAGCATGACTTTGTCCATGTGTCTATCCTTTGAGATCGCAACCCTACCTAGACCCAATACCTTGCTTTTGCCTTTGTAAGCGTAGGTGATATGCTTTGATAGAGACGAGGGTCCCGATCTTTCGATGAGATGATTACTATCGATTTGGTGGAGACGACTTTCACGATCCGACTACAAACATGCACGACGTTGCGCCTTAGCAATCGCTAAACCAATCTCGTGAGGTTACTGACGATGCTGGAAGCACGGTCAGCCTGACCACGAAGGTCTATTCCTGCAAGCAATCGAAGAACGAGCAAGAATATGATAAAGCAATCTGAATATTGCAAATATATATGAAGTACTGATAATGGTGGGGATCCGGAAGCGGTCTTGGTCTGGTCGTTGGACACAAACGAAGTACACGAAGTTGCAATGGCTAACTTTTAACTAAACAAATCCCAAGGAAAAGCTACTAGATGGATCTACTTATATAGGAGCAAGGGGTGGCGGCCAAGGAGGTGGGAGGACGTCCCAAGGCAGCCTAAAACTAAATCTAGGTCGTACAAGGCCAATGGGCCCAAGTGGAGGTGATGTAACACCTTTGGACTTGTAGTTTGACTCGGATTCTGCTGCAGCATCAGATTGTTTCGTCCACAACTCAACGCTCCGGACGAATTTGAAGGTGATTCCATTTGGGTTGGAAAGTGCACGAAATCTAGTTTCCAACAAAAAAAGAATCACCCAATTCGGAGTCCGTATGAAAAACTTGTGTGCGTTTTGTGTCAGGTATGTCTGTGCAGTCCGAATCTGAATCCAGAACGTGAGAGACTTGGACTCTATCTTCTCTTGGGCCAAAAGTGACGTGAGAGAACTTTTTGGACAGCAAATAAACATCTCTTTCTTCCTTATCTTCATATGTGGATTGTACAAATGTCCCATACACCTGCAATTAGACAAAACACAAAAGTGTGTGAAGTATTTTTGTTCTGGATAACCTAAATAGATTATTGAATAGTTTGCACTAGAAATCACCTGACAAATATGCATGTATGCAATATTTTTGGTCGTGTCCAAGGTAGTCATGTCCTCATCATCCTCCCCTTTTTGAAAACAAAGCCGTCCTCGGCGTTGCTTAATCTGAAATGTGGCTAACAAAAGAGACAAAGTATACATGTTGTATATGTATATGTCATCCATTTTTACTTCCCTTGATTTTTGCACATATGACACATGTATACATGAGTAACTTTCATAGATCATAAAATATAAAGCCAAAATATTATCATAAGTAAAAGGCATGAAAATATTGCAACTCAGTTTGCACATATAATTGAAGCTCTTATTCATATCAAAAGATTGACAATATTCATCATTAAACCATCCCAACATTGGTGAATAAACCTTACTTGCATCAAATTTACATGCTACAACATGCTTAAATAAGCAAACATGCAGTAAGTCATTGGACACAGAATCATCACCAAGATTAGAGGTCATATCAAAATGATTAAACATTGGTTCTTTTGCATCAATAGTTAATTCAATGGGTGCACTCAAAATTATTGGTATTTCAGTTGTTTGATCACATGGCAAAGTCAAATTATCAACGTAGTCCTCTAAAATAGGTGGTGTGATCAAAGTAGTGGGTAGCTCATCAGATGGTGCATTCCAATTGACAAGGCATTCATCATTCTCATGTAGAGATGGAAGATCAGTACCTTTGTCATTACCTCTTATGATCAACTCAGATGATGTAGCCACTCTCGGGGGCGATGTGTCACATGGTGGAGGTGATGTAGTCCTGACAACAACGGATGTGGTTGTCATAGTATGCCTAGTAGTTGAAGGAACAATCATATCAACTCTTGGAATGTGCACCGTGCGCTTGTTCTCCTCGTGGCCAACACGTTGTTTTATTTCCTGTTCAGCTTTGCAAGCAAGATGAAACAAATGGTCCATAGGATAACACTCTTCATGAATTAGTATCTCTTGAATATCACGGTTTAATCCTCCCCAAAATCTATCCATAAAATCATCTTCACTTTCTTCTAAAGACGAATGCAACAAGGTAGTTTGTAAATCATCATAATATTTTGTTACAGTTTCACTACCTTGTTTTAAGTGTTGCAACTTCTTAATCATGTCACGAGTATAATAAGCAGGGACGAAAGTATGTCGCATGGCAAGTTTCAAATCATCCCAAGTAGTAGGAATATAATCAGGGTGTAACCGACAATATTCACTCCACCAAACCAAAGCATAACCAGTGAAAGAACCAACCGCAACCTTAACCTTTTTATGTTCATTGAAATTATGGGAAGCAAATATATTTTTTATGTCGAACTCCCATTCAATATATAAAGCAGGTTTAAAACGGCCATTAAATGGTGGTATAGATACATTAACCTGATCATGTGCATTTGGATGTTTGTGCACCTCTCGTGACGGTTGTGGTATTTGCAAAGGTGGTGGCACGTCTCCCGCGATCGACAAAGCCCATGAATTGACTCTGGATCCTGTCATGATTAGTAGAACAAGAAACAAAACCCAAAAATAATGTTCCTATAACTACTAGGATGTGGTGGTAAAACGCTCACAGTAAAGCAAATATCAATGTCTTACAAGTTCTTACCATGCAGCAGGCGGTGATCGGCAACCAGCGGTGTCAAGTAACTCCGGATATTGAGTAAAGCGATTGCCAGGGGAGCGTACGTATACACGGTGTAGAAATATGTGGAGCTGGGTTGGCTATATATGGTAGCAAAAGATTAGCAATAATCAATTCAAAGATGCAATGTTGAATAAACGCTCAACGACGGTACTGTGCTGGTCCTAGGCTAGACCGGACTAGAGACGCGAGCCTAGAACACTAATGAGGTCACGGCGTAGCACAACTAGCATCAATGAAGGATACTAAGTAGCTCTTGACAGCAAGATATAAGTGAAGATCACAATGGCAGTGAAGATAATGATGAAAAACAACTGCCAAGCAGGATATACAACAACTCTCTCTCCAACTTTCCTCTTGAAAAGTTTGAGACAATTTGCTGATAAATTCTTTCAAAGAATGCTACTAACTCAAGCTTTCCAATGCAAAAAGAATCACTCAATTCCGAGTTGATATGAGGAGTCAAAGAATTCTAAAACTGGCCTGAAAAATTGGAACAAGTTGTGTTCACGAACTTCGGAGGGCAAAAAGACCTATTTAGAAGCCGATTTTGAGGTGTCAAATATTGAACAAGCTTCTGCAACTATTTAGATGCGGCTCGTCGCTATCTTCAATTTGAGTACTCACGGAGCCAAAACTGACTTCGTATGAGGAAGATACACCTGTTTTACTGAATAGTGCGCAAAACAGATTCCAATCCGAATTCAGGTACGAGATTGATTCTAGATAGATCCAATTTTTTTTTCTTCTCTCTTTTTTTTCTCACGCCTTTTTTTCTTTCCTTTTTTCTCTTTTTTTTTCTTTATCTTCTTTTTCTCCCTCTTCCCAAGACAAACTAGATAAGATGCAGATTCGATCAGGCGAAGATGTGAATGACCTCAACTATGATTATGACAATAAATAGTGCATAGCACATGGTGGAAATTGGTGGATGGGATGGTGGACAGCGGATGGGATAATGATGCAGCGCCTGCGTGACTAATGTGAACAGAACTCGAAACTCTAAAGGAACTAGACACTAAGACCAGCAACTCGACACGGCGATGCAACCGATAATTCAATAATGCAAACAATGAAAAGAAAATTGCAAAGGCTCAGTCTGGCTAGGACAAAGGATGAATAGATCTAACTTTTGTTTTGTGGCTTTTCCTTGGACAATAGGTAAGAAAAGAAATCTAATATAGGAAAAACTGGAAATTCTCACCGAGCAACCTGAAAACTGATACCACTTGATAGAGACGAGGGTCCCGATCTTTCGATGAGATGATAACTATCGATTTGGTGGAGACGACTTTCACGATCCGACTACAAATGTGCACGACGTTGTGCCTTAGCAATCGCTAAACCGATCTCCTGAGGTTACTGACGATGCTGGAAGCACGGTCAGCCTGACCACGAAGGTCTATTCCTGCAAGCAATCGAAGAACGAGCAAGAATATGATAAAGCAATCTGAATATTGCAAATATATATGAAGTATTGATAATGGTGGGGATCCAGAAGCGGTCTTGGTCTGGTCGTTGGACACAAACGAAGTACACGAAGTTGCAATGGCTAACTTTTAACTAAACAAATCCCAAGGAAAAGCTATTAGATGGATCTATTTATATAGGAGCAAGGGGTGGCGGCCAAGGAGGTGGGAGGACGTCCCAAGGCAGCCTAAAACTAAATCTAGGTCGTACAAGGCCAATGGGCCCAAGTGGAGGTGATGAGGACATGACTACCTTGGATACGACCAAAAATGATAGAGGCAAAGGTGTCCCGTCTTTCGATGAGATGGTGGATTTTGCTTTGGTGGAAGTCGACTTTGACGATCCGACTACGAACGTGCGAGGACGTCGCGCCTTAGCAATCGCTAAACCAACTCCGAGAGGTTATTAACCACGCCGGGCACGATCAACCTGACCACGAGGGTCTGTTTCCTGCGAGCAAACGAAGAACAAGCAAGAAACTAAGATTGCAATCTGGATATTGCGAATATAAGATGAAAGCTTTATTGATCAAGGTGGGGTTCTGTGATGCCTTTCTCTGGTCGTTGAACACAAACGAAGTACGCGAAGTTGCAGCTATGGCGAACTTTTAATCTAAACAAAACCCCAAAGTCTAAACGATGCCCTAAGGGCTGTATATATGGAGGAAGAGGGGGGGAATTTCGTGTCCCTTGGTGGAGGGGTCCGAAATCAACCCTATCTCTTGTTTCCCCACACATACGGTCTCTAACAATAGCCTATACTTATGTATTTCGAAATTACATGGGCCTAGCCCAATAATTAGGTGACGCAGCACCTAAAATAGCCTCGGGACAAAATTTATGAAGTGGCATCTTGTATATTTCGTCCAAGGCTTCATGCACCCATTATGGTGGCTTCAAAGTCCTGAAATCATCACTTGTAACTCCGTTCTTGTTCCCCTTGCGCATGCCATCATCTCCATGCTTGTTCTTGCTCCAATGTTCATCCTTCTCCAAGCTAGGCCCTTCATTTGTAAGCAAAACAAATGTATCCAATTTAGGCAGCATCATATTCTCATGAACATTAGAATCATTACCAAGAAACGAAAGTACCTGGTAATTTAGTTGGCGTGCACGAGCTCTAGTAACTGGTCCAGTATGTATAGCAGCAGGGGCTGTGGGTGTAACAATTGTATTGATGTCCTCATCATCCTCCCCTTCTTGAAATGAAGTCGTCCTCGACGGAAGTTCATCTTCCTCACCCAAATAAGGCTTCAAATCTAAAATGTTAAAAGTGGGACTAACCCCAAAATCTGCAGGCAGCTCAAGTTTATATGCATTATCATTTATTTTCTCTAACACCTTAAAGGGACCATCAGCACGTGGCATTAACTTTGATTTGCGCAAATCAGGAAATCTATCCTTACGCAAATGTAACCAAACAAGATCTCCAGGTGCAAACACAACATGTTTTCTACCCTTATCTCCAGCAAGTTTATATTTAGCATTCATGCGCTCAATGTTTTCCTTAGTTAACTCATGAATTTTTAAAATCAATTCAGCACGTTGTTTAGCATCAAAATTAACCTTGTCCGAAGATGGAAGAGGCAACAAATCAATAGGTGCACGAGGTAGGAAACCATACACAACTTCAAAAGGGCACATCTTAGTAGTAGAATGCAATGAACGATTATAAGCAAATTCAATATGAGGCAAGCATTCCTCCCACATTTTCTTATTATTCTTCAAAACAGCCCTAAGCATAGTAGACAACGTTCTATTGACTACTTCAGTTTGTCCATCAGTTTGGGGGTGACAAGTAGTACTAAAAAGCAGTTTAGTCCCCAACTTAGCCCATAAACATCTCCAAAAGTGGCTAAGAAATTTAGTATCATGATCTGAAACAATAGTATTTGGCACACCATGCAAGCGAATAATTTCACGAAAGAACAAATCAGCAACATTAACAGCATCATCGCTTTTATGACATGGTATAAAGTGTGCCATTTTCGAGAATCTATCCACGACAACAAATATGCTATCCCTCCCCTTCTTTGTTCGAGGTAAACCTAAAACAAAGTCCATAGATATATCCTCCCAAGGAACACTAGGTACAGGCAAAGGCATATATAAACCATGAGGATTGAGTCATGACTTCGCTTTTTGACATGTAGTGCATCGAGCAATAAAACGCTCAACATCCCGTCTCATCTTTGGCCAAAAGAAATGTGTAGCAAGTACGTCCTCCGTCTTCTTCACGCAAAAGTGATAGAGGCGGAGGTGTCCCGTCTTTCGATGAGATGGTGGATTTCGCTTTGGTGGAAGTCGACTTTGACGATCCGACTACGAACGTGCGAGGACGTCGCGCCTTAGCAATCGCTAAACCAACTCCGAGAGGTTATTGACCACGCCGGAGCACGATCAACCTGACCACGAAGGTCTGTTTCCTGCGAGCAAACGAAGAACAAGCAATAAACTAAGATTGCAATCTGGATATTGCGAATATAAGATGAAAGCTTTATTGATCAAGGTGGGGTTCTGTGACGCCTTTGTCTGGTCGTTGAACACAAACAAAGTACGCGAAGTTGCAGCTATGGCGAACTTTTAATCTAAACAAAACCCAAAGTCTAAACGATGCCCTAAGGGCTGTATATATGGAGGAAGAGGGGGGAATTTCGTGGCCCTTGGTGGAGGGGTCCGAAATCAACCCTATCTCTTGTTTCCCCACACATACGGACTCTAAAAATAGCCTATACTTATGTATTTCGAAATTACATGGGCCTGGCCCAATAATAAGGTGACGCAGCACCTAAAATAGCCTCGGGACGAAATTTATGAAGTGGTATCTTGTATATTTCGTCCAAGGCTTCATGCACCCATTATGGTGGCTTCAAAGTCCTGAAATCATCACTTGTAACTCCGTTCTTGTTTCCCTTGCGCATGCCATCATCTCCATGCTTGTTCTTGCTCCAATGTTCATCCTTCTCCAAGCTAGGCCCTTCATTTGTAAGCAAAACAAATGTATCCAATTTAGGCAGCATCATATTCTCATGAACATTAGAATCATTACCAAGAAACGAAAGTACCTGGTAATTTAGTTGGCGTGCACGAGCTCTAGTAATTGGTCCAGTATGTATAGCAGCAGGGGCTGTGGGTGTAACAATTGTATTGATGTCCTCATCAGATAGCATATTTGTTGTCGTGGATAGATTCTCGAAAATGGCACACTTTATACCATGTCATAAAAGCGATGATGCTGTTAATGTTGCTGATTTGTTCTTTCGTGAAATTATTTGCTTGCATGGTGTGCCAAATACTATTGTTTCAGATCGTGATACTAAATTTCTTAGCCACTTTTGGAGATGTTTATGGGCTAAGTTGGGGACTAAACTGCTTTTTAGTACTACTTGTCACCCCCAAACTGATGGACAAACTGAAGTAGTCAATAGAACGTTGTCTACTATGCTTAGGGCTGTTTTGAAGAATAATAAGAAAATGTGGGAGGAATGCTTGCCTCATATTGAATTTGCTTATAATCGTTCATTGCATTCTACTACTAAGATGTGCCCTTTTGAAGTTGTGTATGGTTTCCTACCTCGTGCACCTATTGATTTGTTGCCTCTTCCATCTTCGGAGAAGGTTAATTTTGATGCTAAACAACGTGCTGAATTGATTTTAAAAATGCATGAGTTTACTAAGGAAAACATTGAGCGTATGAATGCTAAATATAAACTTGCTGGAGATAAGGGTAGAAAACATGTTGTGTTTGCACCTGGAGATCTTGTTTGGTTACATTTGCGTAAGGATAGATTTCCTGATTTGCGCAAATCAAAGTTAATGCCACGTGCTGATGGTCCCTTTAAGGTGTTAGAGAAAATAAATGATAATGCATATAAACTTGAGCTGCCTGCAGATTTTGGGGTTAGTCCCACTTTTAACATTGCAGATTTGAAGCCTTATTTGGGTGAGGAAGATGAACTTCCGTCGAGGACGACTTCATTTCAAGAAGGGGAGGATGATGAGGACATCAATACAATTGTTACACCCACAGCCCCTGCTGCTATACATACTGGACCAATTACTAGAGCTCGTGCACGCCAACTAAATTACCAGGTACTTTCGTTTCTTGGTAATGATTCTAATGTTTATGAGAATATGATGCTGCCTAAATTGGATACATTTGTTTTGCTTACAAATGAAGGGCCTAGCTTGGAGAAGGATGAACATTGGAGCAAGAACAAGCATGGAGATGATGGCATGCGCAAGGGAAACAAGAACGGAGTTACAAGTGATGATTTCAGGACTTTGAAGCCACCATAATGGGTGCATCAAGCCTTGGACGAAATATACAAGATGCCACTTCATAAATTTCGTGCCTCTATCAAATGGTATTGATGTCCTCATCATCCTCCCCTTCTTGAAATGAAGTCGTCCTCGACGGAAACTCATCTTCCTCACCCAAATAAGGCTTCAAATCTGCAATGTTAAAAGTGGGACTAACCCCAAAATCTGCAGGCAGCTCAAGTTTATATGCATTATCATTTATTTTCTCTAACACCTTAAAGGGACCATCAGCACGTGGCATTAGCTTTGATTTGCGCAAATCAGGAAATCTATCCTTACGCAAATGTAACCAAACAAGATCTCCAGGTGCAAACACAACATGTTTTCTACCCTTATCTCCAGCAAGTTTATATTTAGCATTCATACGCTCAATGTTTTCCTTAGTTAACTCATGCATTTTTAAAATCAATTCAGCACGTTGTTTAGCATCAAAATTAACCTTGTCCGAAGATGGAAGAGGCAACAAATCAATAGGTGCACGAGGTAGGAAACCATACACAACTTCAAAAGGGCACATCTTAGTAGTAGAATGCAATGAACGATTATAAGCAAATTCAATATGAGGCAAGCATTCCTCCCACATTTTCTTATTATTCTTCAAAACAGCCCTAAGCATAGTAGACAACGTTCTATTGACTACTTCAGTTTGTCCATCAGTTTGGGGGTGACAAGTAGTACTAAAAAGCAGTTTAGTCCCCAACTTAGCCCATAAACATCTCCAAAAGTGGCTAAGAAATTTAGTATCATGATCTGAAACAATAGTATTTGGCACACCATGCAAGCGAATAATTTCACGAAAGAACAAATCAGCAACATTAACAGCATCATCACTTTTTGATAGAGGCAAAGGTGTCCCATCTTTCGATGAGATGATGGATATCGCTTTGGTGGAAGTCGACTTTGACGATCCGACTACGAACGTGCGAGGACGTCGCGCCTTAGCAATCGCTAAACCAACTCCGAGAGGTTATTGACCACGCCGGAGCACGATCAACCTGACCACGAGGGTCTGTTTCCTGCGAGCAAACAAAGAACAAGCAAGAAACTGAGATTGCAATCTAGATATTGCGAATATAAGATGAAAGCTTTATTGATCAAGGTGGGGTTCTGTGACGCCTTTGTCTGGTCGTTGAACACAAACGAAGTACGCGAAGTTGCAGCTATGGCGAACTTTTAATCTAAACAAAACCCAAAGTCTAAACGATGCCCTAAGGGCTGTATATATGGAGGAAGAGGGGGGAATTTCGTGGCCCTTGGTGGAGGGGTCCGAAATCAACCCTATCTCTTGTTTCCCCACACATACAGACTCTAAAAATAGCCTATACTTATGTATTTCGAAATTACATGGGCCTGGCCCAATAATAAGGTGACGCAGCACCTAAAATAGCCTCGGGACGAAATTTA
>NC_041393.1:313188840-313199867 GCF_002162155.2 Triticum dicoccoides
TTTTTTTGCGCTGTTTTTTTTTTTTTGCGAAAAAGCACTATAATGGCGAGTGTCTCAAAACTCTTGCTAGGTCAAACTGACAGGATGGGCACGAAATTTTTTTGTTCGAAATTTTTTTTTTGACTGCCCGGACCCAAAAACTGGAAACGGGTCAAAAAAAACTTCCTATAATGGCACCTGTCTCAAAACACTCAGAAACACCTAAAAATAGGATAGCCAGAAATTTTTTCGAAAAATGCGTTTTCGAAAAATTTTGGGCCTAAACGGAGCGTGGCTACCCGACTCCGGCAAGGAAACACGAATCGGAATCTAGATGGATCTCGAAAACAAACCTAATAAGCAAGGAACTCGGATCGGTGGTGGTAGCGGTGGTAGTATATGGATATGGATCGGTGGTGGTATATGGACACGGATTGGTGGTGGTATATGGATACGGATTCAGAGCGGTGGCGGATAAGCGGTGGTGGTATATGGCAGGGGCGATGATGATGGTGCGGCGGCGGCGTGACAACTTATGACCAGAACTCGAAACTCTAAAAGACTAGACTCTAAGACCAGCAACTAGACACGACGATGCAACCGCAAATTCATCAAAGCAAAACCCTAAAAAGATTATGCAAAGGCTCAGATTGGTTCGGATATGATGAACTAACCCTAATTTTTTTTGTGGCTTTTTCGTGGACTGTAGGTATGAAGAACAGACTCGATCTAAACTACGAAAAACTGTAAAATCTCACCGAGCAACCTGGAAATCTGATACCACTTGATAGAGGCAAAGGTGTCCCGTCTTTCGATGAGATGATGGATATCGCTTTGGTGGAAGTCGACTTTGACGATCCGGCTACGAACGTGCGAGGACGTCGCGCCTTAGCAATCGCTAAACCAACTCCGAGAGGTTATTGACCACGCCGGAGCACGATCAACCTGACCACGAGGGTCTGTTTCCTGCGAGCAAACGAAGAACAAGCAAGAAACTGAGATTGCAATCTAGATATTGCGAATATAAGATGAAAGCTTTATTGATCAAGGTGGGGTTCTGTGACGCCTTTGTCTGGTCGTTGAACACAAACGAAGTACGCGAAGTTGCAGCTATGGCGAACTTTTAATCTAAACAAAACCCAAAGTCTAAGCGATGCCCTAAGGGCTGTATATATGGAGGAAGAGGGGGGAATTTCGTGGCCCTTGGTGGAGGGGTCCGAAATCAACCCTATCTCTTGTTTCCCCACACATACGGACTCTAAAAATAGCCTATACTTATGTATTTCGAAATTACATGGGCCTGGCCCAATAATAAGGTGATGCAGCACCTAAAATAATCTCGGGACGAAATTTATGAAGTGGCATCTTGTATATTTCGTCCAAGGCTTCATGCACCCATTATGGTGGCTTCAAAGTCCTGAAATCATCACTTGTAACTCCGTTCTTGTTCCCCTTGCGCATGCCATCATCTCCATGCTTGTTCTTGCTCCAATGTTCATCCTTCTCCAAGCTAGGCCCTTCATTTGTAAGCAAAACAAATGTATCCAATTTAGGCAGCATCATATTCTCATGAACATTAGAATCATTACCAAGAAACGAAAGTACCTGGTAATTTAGTTGGCGTGCACGAGCTCTAGTAATTGGTCCAGTATGTATAGCAGCAGGGGCTGTGGGTGTAATAATTGTATTGATGTCCTCATCACTTTTATGACATGGTATAAAGTGTGCCATTTTCGAGAATCTATCCACGACAACAAATATGCTATCCCTCCCCTTCTTTGTTCGAGGTAAACCTAAAACAAAGTCCATAGATATATCCTCCCAAGGAACACTAGGTACAGGCAAAGGCATATATAAACCATGAGGATTGAGTCGTGACTTAGCTTTTTGACATGTATTGCAGCGAGCAATAAAACGCTCAACATCCCGTCTCATCTTTGGCCAAAAGAAATGTGTAGCAAGTACGTCCTCCGTCTTCTTCACGCCAAAGTGTCCCATTAATTCTCCTCCATGTGCCTCCTGCAACAACAAAAGACGAACGGAGCTAGCTGGAATGCATAGCTTGTTAGCACGAAACACAAATCCATCGTTAACAACAAACTTGTTCCACATTCTTCCTTCTTTACAATTCTGCATTACATCTTTAAAATCAGCATCATGCACATATTGATCTTTGATGGTCTCCAAACCAAATATTTTGAAGTCAAGTTGTGAAAGCATAGTATAGCGACGAGACAATGCATCAGCAATAACATTTTCTTTTCCCTTCTTGTGTTTAATGACATAAGGGAAAGTCTCAATGAATTCAACCCATTTAGCATGTCTACGATTCAGTTTAGCTTGACTTTTAATATGTTTCAAAGATTCATGATCAGAATGTATAACAAATTCTTTGGGCCATAAATAATGTTGCCATGTTTCTAAAGTCCGAACAAGAGCATATAATTCTTTATCATAAGTAAAATAATTCAGACTAGGCCCACTCAATTTTTTAGAAAAGTATGCAACAGGTTTGCCATCTTGTAATAACACACCTCCTAATCCAATTCCACTAGCATCACATTCAAGCTCAAAAGTCTTATTAAAATCAGGAAGTTGGAGTAAAGGAGCATGTGTCAACTTATCTTTCAATACCGTGAAGGCTTCTTCCTGTGCGGTACCCCAAAGAAAAGGCACATCTTTCTTTGTAAGCTCATTGAGAGGTGCAGCAATGGTGCTGAAATCTCTCACAAAACGCCTATAGAATCCAGCGAGGCCAAGAAAACTCCTCACTTGTGTGACCGTTTTGGGTTGCGGCCAACTCTCAATAGCTTCAATCTTGGCTTTATCAACTTCAATTCCCTGTGGAGTAACAACATAGCCAAGAAAAGATACTCGGTCGGTGCAAAAGGTGCACTTCCCAAGGTTACCAAACAAACGTGCATCACGTAGAGCAATAAAAATAGCACGTAAATGTTCCAAATGTTCTTCCAAAGATCTGCTATAAATCAATATGTCATCAAAGTAAACTACCACAAATCGTCCAATGAAAGCACGTAAAACTTCGTTCATTAATCTCATGAAAGTACTAGGTGCATTAGTTAACCCAAAAGGCATGACTAACCACTCATATAATCTAAACTTAGTGATAGAGGCAAAGGTGTCCCGTCTTTCGATGAGATGATGGATATCGCTTTGGTGGCAGTTGACTTTGACGATCCGACTACGAACGTGCGAGGACGTCGCGCCTTAGCAATCGCTAAACCAACTCCGAGAGGTTATTGACCACGCCGGAGCACGATCAACCTGACCACGAGGGTCTGTTTCCTGCGAGCAAACGAAGAACAAGCAAGAAACTGAGATTGCAATCTGGATATTGCGAATATAAGATGAAAGCTTTATTGATCAAGGTGGGGTTCTGTGACGCCTCTGTCTGGTCGTTGAACACAAACGAAGTACGCGAAGTTGCAGCTATGGCGAACTTTTAATCTAAACAAAACCCAAAGTCTAAACGATGCCCTAAGGGCTGTATATATGGAGGAAGAGGGGGGAATTTCGTGGCCCTTGGTGGAGGGGTCCGAAATCAACCCTATCTCTTGTTTCCCCACACATACGGACTCTAAAAATAGCCTATACTTATGTATTTCGAAATTACATGGGCCTGGCCCAATAATAAGGTGACGCAGCACCTAAAATAGCCTCGGGACGAAATTTATGAAGTGGCATCTTGTATATTTCGTCCAAGGCTTCATGCACCCATTATGGTGGCTTCAAAGTCCTGAAATCATCACTTGTAACTCCGTTCTTGTTCCCCTTGCGCATGCCATCATCTCCATGCTTGTTCTTGCTCCAATGTTCATCCTTCTCCAAGCTAGGCCCTTCATTTGTAAGCAAAACAAATGTATCCAATTTAGGCAGCATCATATTCTCATGAACATTAGAATCATTACCAAGAAACGAAAGTACCTGGTAATTTAGTTGGCGTGCACGAGCTCTAGTAATTGGTCCAGTATGTATAGCAGTAGGGGCTGTGGGTGTAACAATTGTATTGATGTCCTCATCACTAGGACCAGCACAGTACCGTCGTTGAGCGTTTATTCAACTTTGCATCTCTGAATTGATTATTGCTGACCCTTTTTGCTACCATATTATAAGCCTTCCCAGCTCCACATACATCTACGTCGTGCGTTTGACTCTCCCTGGTAATCGCTCTATCCAAGCTTTGAGAGTTTTTGACTACAACGGTTGCCGATCACCGCCTGCTGCTGGGTAAGAACTGGTAAGAATTTGAGATTTGCTTGACGGATTTGTGACACCCACCACCACCACTTGTTCGTAGTCTGTAGGATCATATTCTTGTGTGTTTCTATTGCTGCTAACCATGCCAGGATCACAAGCCGACGAGATTGACTGGGAGAATTTATCGAACAAGGAGCTTCATGATAAGTTTCAGCAAATGATGACTGAACAGGTGCAAGATGTGCTGAACAATTTTGAAGAGGCCATGGAGAAGATCACTGGCCTTGAGAAGACGTTCGAAACAAAGCTCGATAACAAGTTTAATGAATTGCTCGCGCGTCTTCCACCACCACCACCCGCTGCAGCTAACGCACCTCTCCAACAACAACAACAACGACTACCTCCACGTCGCGAAGCAGACCTCCGCCAAGCAAGCCGTGTTCCTCTTGCGTTTGGCCAAACTGTTGGTGCTGCTGTTGATACTTCTGTGGCTCCTGCTGCTGATGCGGAGGAGGATGATTATGTGGGAGATTATGAGGATGAGGTTGATCAAAATCAACACTACGTGCAGCCACCTGTACCACCACCAGCAGGTCGACCTCAGGTATATATTCGTAAAGGTAGGCCTGCACCACCACCTCAGGTACGCGATGATGTCCATATTCCTAAACTGAAATTGAATATTCCACCATTTGAGGGTAGATATGTTCCTGATATATATCTTACTTGGGAGTTAGAAACTGAACAACGATTTACATGTTTACAATATCCTGAGGAGAGACGAGTTGCTGCTGCTGTTTGTGCTTTCACTAGTTTTGCATGTGTATGGTGGTCTGAACATTGTAGATTATATCCTATTCCAACTACTTGGGCTGCTTTGAAAACTGCTATGCGTACGCGTTGGGTTCCACCATATTATCAACGTGAATTGCTTCAAAAATTGCAGCGTTTAAGACAAGGAAAAAATTCTGTAGAAGAATATTATCAGGAATTACAAACTGGCATGATTAGATGTGGTATTGTTGAGGAGAATGAAGCTATGCTTGCACGTTTTCTGGGTGGATTAAATAGAGAGATTCAGACCATTCTAGACTATAAGGAGTATACTAATATCACTCGTTTATTCCATCTTGCTTGTAAAGCTGAACGTGAAGTGCAGGATCGACAAGCATTGCGGCGAACTAACTTTCAAAAAGCTAAGGCATATATAAACCATGAGGATTGAGTCGTGACTTAGCTTTTTGACATGTAGTGCAGCGAGCAATAAAACGCTCAACATCCCGTCTCATCTTTGGCCAAAAGAAATGTGTAGCAAGTACGTCCTCCGTCTTCTTCACGCCAAAGTGTCCCATTAATCCTCCTCCATGCGCCTCCTGCAACAACAAAAGACGAACGGAGCTAGCTGGAATGCATAGCTTGTTAGCACGAAACACAAATCCATCGTTAACAACAAACTTGTTCCACATTCTTCCTTCTTTACAATTCTGCATTACATCTTTAAAATCAGCATCATGCACATATTGATCTTTGATGGTCTCCAAACCAAATATTTTGAAGTCAAGTTGTGAAAGCATAGTATAGCGACGAGACAATGCATCAGCAATAACATTTTCTTTTCCTTCTTGTGTTTAATGACATAAGGGAAAGTCTCAATGAATTCAACCCATTTAGCATGTCTACGATTCAGTTTAGCTTGACTTTTAATATGTTTCAAAGATTCATGATCAGAATGTATAACAAATTCTTTGGGCCATAAATAATGTTGCCATGTTTCTAAAGTCCGAACAAGAGCATATAATTCTTTATCATAAGTAGAATAATTCAGACTAGGCCCACTCAATTTTTTAGAAAAGTATGCAACAGGTTTGCCATCTTGTAATAACACACCTCCTAATCCAATTCCACTAGCATCACATTCAAGCTCAAAAGTCTTATTAAAATCAGGAAGTTGGAGTAAAGGAGCATGTGTCAACTTATCTTTCAATACCGTGAAGGCTTCTTCCTGTGCGGTACCCCAAAGAAAAGGCACATCTTTCTTTGTAAGCTCATTGAGAGGTGCAGCAATGGTGCTGAAATCTCTCACAAAACGCTTGTAGAATCCAGCGAGGCCAAGAAAACTCCTCACTTGTGTGACCGTTTTGGGTTGCGGCCAACTCTCAATAGCTTCAATCTTGGCTTTATCAACTTCAATTCCCTGTGGAGTAACAACATAGCCAAGAAAAGATACTCGGTCGGTGCAAAAGGTGCACTTCCCAAGGTTACCAAACAAACGTGCATCACGTAGAGCAATAAAAACAGCACGTAAATGTTCCAAATGTTCTTCCAAAGATCTGCTATAAATCAATATGTCATCAAAGTAAACTACCACAAATCATCCAATGAAAGTACTAGGTGCATTAGTTAACCCAAAAGGCATGACTAACCACTCATATAATCCAAACTTAGTTTTGAATGCTGTTTTCCATTCATCTCCCAATTTCATACGAATTTGATGGTATCCACTACATAAATCAACTTTGGAGAATATTGTAGAGCCACTCAATTCATTAAGCATATCATCTAGCCTAGGAATAGGATGACGATAACGAATAGTAATATTATTAATGCCTCTACAATCAACACACATACGTGATGTACCATCCTTTTTCGGCACTAGAATAATAGGAACAGCACAAGGACTAAGGGATTCGCGTATATAACCTTTGTCGAGAAGCTCTTGTACTTGACGCATAATCTCCTTCGTCTCCTCTGGATTGGTACGGTATGGTGCACGGTTTGGCAGTGAAGCACCGGGAATTAAGTCAATCTGATGCTCAATCCCTCGAATAGGCGGTAATCCCGGTGGCACGTCTTGTGGAAAGACGTCAGCGAACTCCTGCAAAATGTTAGTGACAGCAGGAGGCAAAGAGGAAGGCACGTCCTCGAATGAAAATAATGCCTCTTTGCACATAAAAGCATAGCAAACAGATTTGCTTAAATCTAGCTCATCAATATCAGATTTGGTGGCAAATAAACATGCACTTTTCAATTTAATTTCAGAAGCAACACTAGATGGTTTATTATTAGGCTTCATTTGTTGCTCAAATTCTTTTGCCACAATCTGATTTTCACTCTTATTCGTCTCCTGTTTTGCTTTATTAGCTCTATTAATATCATCTTTCAAAATGGAATCAGGAGTCATAGGAAGCAAAGTAATATTTTTATCCTTATGAACAAGAGTATAGTGATTGTTTCTACCATGGTGTACAGAATTTTTATCAAATTGCCATGGTCTACCAAGTAATAAGGAACATGCTTGCATAGGTACCACATCACAATCAACATAATCAGCATATGTAGAGATACTAAAATGCACACGAACAGTACGTGTTACCTTAACCTTGCCGCTGTTGTTGAACCATTGGATGTAGTAAGGATGTGGATGTGGTCTTGTGGTGAGAGAAAGCTTCTCGACCATCTCCATGCTAGCCAAGTTGTTGTTGTTGGAGAGGTGCGTTAGGTGCAGCGGGTGGTGGTGGTGGAAGACGCGCGAGCAATTCATTAAACTTGTTATCGAGCTTTGTTTCGAACGTCTTCTCAAGGCCAGTGATCTTCTCCATGGCCTCTTCAAAATTGTTCAGCACATCTTGCACCTGTTCAGTCATCATTTGCTGAAACTTATCATGAAGCTCCTTGTTCGATAAATTCTCCCAGTCAATCTCGTCGGCTTGTGATCCTGGCATGGTTAGCAGCAATAGAAACACACAAGAATATGATCCTACAGACTACGAACAAGTGGTGGTGGTGGGTGTCACAAATCCGTCAAGCAAATCTCAAATTCTTACCAGTTCTTACCCAGCAGCAGGCGGTGATCGGCAACCGTTGTAGTCAAAAACTCTCAAAGCTTGGATAGAGCGATTACCAGGGAGAGTCAAACGCACGACGTAGATGTATGTGGAGCTGGGAAGGCTTATAATATGGTAGCAAAAAGGGTCAGCAATAATCAATTCAGAGATGCAAAGTTGAATAAACGCTCAACGACGGTACTGTGCTGGTCCTAGTGATGAGGACATCAATACAATTGTTACACCCACAGCCCCTACTGCTATACATACTGGACCAATTACTAGAGCTCGTGCACGCCAACTAAATTACCAGGTACTTTCGTTTCTTGGTAATGATTCTAATGTTCATGAGAATATGATGCTGCCTAAATTGGATACATTTGTTTTGCTTACAAATGAAGGGCCTAGCTTGGAGAAGGATGAACATTGGAGCAAGAACAAGCATGGAGATGATGGCATGCGCAAGGGGAACAAGAACGGAGTTACAAGTGATGATTTCAGGACTTTGAAGCCACCATAATGGGTGCATGAAGCCTTGGACGAAATATACAAGATGCCACTTCATAAATTTCGTCCCGAGGCTATTTTAGGTGCTGCGTCACCTTATTATTGGGCCAGGCCCATGTAATTTCGAAATACATAAGTATAGGATATTTTTAGAGTCCGTATGTGTGGGGAAACAAGAGATAGGGTTGATTTCGGACCCCTCCACCAAGGGCCACGAAATTCCCCCCCTCTTCCTCCATATATACAGCCCTTAGGGCATCGTTTAGACTTTGGGTTTTGTTTAGATTAAAAGTTCGCCATAGCTGCAACTTCGCGTACTTCGTTTGTGTTCAACGACCAGACAAAGGCGTCACAGAACCCCACCTTGATCAATAAAGCTTTCATCTTATATTCGCAATATCCAGATTGCAATCTTAGTTTCTTGCTTGTTCTTCGTTTGCTCGCAGGAAACAGACCCTCGTGGTCAGGTTGATCGTGCTCCGGCGTGGTCAATAACCTCTCGGAGTTGGTTTAGCGATTGCTAAGGCGCGACGTCCTCGCACGTTCGTAGTCGGATCGTCAAAGTCGACTTCCACCAAACGATATCCATCATCTCATCGAAAGATCGGGACCCTCGCCTCTATCACCTAGGCTAGACTGTGCTAGAGACGCGAGCCTAGAACACTAACAAATTCACGGCGCGGCACGTAAACAAGGGAAAAGCACACTCTGAATTTTTTTTTCGCTCTTTTTTTTTTGCGCTCTTTTTTTTTTGCGCTGCTTTTTTTTTGCGAAAAATCACTATAATGGCGAGTGTCTCAAAACTCTTCCTAGCTCAAACTGACAGGATGGGCACGAAATTTTTTCGACCAATTTTTTTTTTCCGACTGCCCGGACCCAAAAACTGGAAACGGGTCAAAAAAAACTTCCTATAATGGCACCTGTCTCAAAACACTCAGAAACACCTAAAAATAGGATAGCCAGATTTTTTTTTCGAAAAATGCGTTTTCGAAAAATTTTGGGCCTAAACGGAGCGTGGCTACCCGACTTGAGAATAATTTCTCGAAAACGCATTTTTCGAAAAAATTTCTGGCTATCCTATTTTTAGGTGTTTCTGAGTGTTTTGAGACAGGTGCCATTATAGGAAGTTTTTTTGACCCGTTTCCAGTTTTTGGGTCCGGGCAGTCGAAAAAAAAATTGTCGAAAAAAAATTTTCGTGCCCATCCTGTCAGTTTGACCTAGGAAGAATTTTGAGACACTCGCCATTATAGTGATTTTTCGCAAAAAAAAACAGCGCAAAAAAAAGAGCACAAAAAAAAAGAGCGAAAAAAAAATTTAGAGTGTGCTTTTCCCTTGTTTACGTGCCGCGCCGTGATTTTGTTGGTGTTCTAGGCTCGCGTCTCTAGCACAGTCTAGCCTAGGACCAGCACAGTACCGTCGTTGAGCGTTTATTCAACTTTGCATCTCTGAATTGATTATTGCTAACCCTTTTTGCTACCATACTATAAGCCTTCCCAGCTCCACATACATCTACATCGTGTGTTTGACTCTCCCTGGTAATCGCTCTATCCAAGCTTTGAGAGTTTTTGACTACAACGGTTGCCGATCACCGCCTGCTGCTGGGTAAGAACTGGTAAGAATTTGAGATTTGCTTGACGGATTTGTGATACACCACCACCACTTCTTAGTAGTCTGTAGGATCATATTCTTGTGTGTTTCTATTGCTGCTAACCATGCCAGGATCACAAGCCGACGAGATTGACTGGGAGACTTATCGAACAAGGAGCTTCATGATAAGTTTCAGCAAATGATGACTGAACAGGTACAAGATGTGCTGAACAATTTTGAAGAGGCCATGGAGAAGATCACTGGCCTTGAGAAGACGTTCGAAACAAAGCTCGATAACAGATTTAATGAACTGCTTGCGCGTCTTCCACCACCGGCTGCACCTATCGCACCTCTGCAACAACAACAACTACGCCCCCTTCCGAATCAGTATGGACGAGCACAGCGTGTTCCTATTGAGCCAGGACAAAATTCTGGTGCCGCTGCTACTGCTGTTGGTGCTTCTTTGGCTCTTGCTACTGCTCCTGCTGGTACCCAGGAGGATGATGAGTATGCGGGCGATTATGAGGATGAGGTTGATCAAAATCAGATCTACGAGCAGCCACCAGCACCACCACCAGCAGGTCGACCTCAGGTATATATTCGTAATGGTAGGCCTGCACCACCACCTCAGGTACGCGATGATGTCCATATTCCTAAACTGAAATTGAATATTCCACCATTTGAGGGTAGATATGTTCCTGATATATATCTTACTTGGGAGTTAGAAACTGAACAACGATTTACATGTTTACAATATCCTGAGGAGAGACGAGTTGCTGCTGCTGTTTGTGCTTTCACTAGTTTTGCATGTGTATGGTGGTCTGAACATTGTAGATTATATCCTATTCCAACTACTTGGGCTGCTTTGAAAACTGCTATGCGTACGCGTTGGGTTCCACCATATTATCAACG
>NC_041393.1:313202437-313328820 GCF_002162155.2 Triticum dicoccoides
TGCTCTTGTTCGGACTTTAGAAACATGGCAACATTATTTATGGCCCAAAGAATTTGTTATACATTCTGATCATGAATCTTTGAAACATATTAAAAGTCAAGCTAAACTGAATCGTAGACATGCTAAATGGGTTGAATTCATTGAGACTTTCCCTTATGTCATTAAACACAAGAAGGGAAAAGAAAGTGTTATTGCTGATGCATTGTCTCGTCGCTATACTATGCTTTCACAACTTGACTTCAAAATATTTGGTTTGGAGACCATCAAAGATCAATATGTGCATGATGCTGATTTTAAAGATGTAATGCAGAATTGTAAAGAAGGAAGAATGTGGAACAAGTTTGTCGTTAACGATGGATTTGTGTTTCGTGCTAACAAGCTATGCATTCCAGCTAGCTCCGTTCGTCTTTTGTTGTTGCAGGAGGCGCATGGAGGAGGATTAATGGGACACTTTGGCGTGAAGAAGACGGAGGACATACTTGCTACACATTTCTTTTGGCCAAAGATGAGACGGGATGTTGAGCATTTTATTGCTCGATGCACTACATGTCAAAAAGCTAAGTCACGACTCAATCCTCATGGTTTATATATGCCTTTGCCTGTACCTAGTGTTCCTTGGGAGGATATATCTATGGACTTTGTTTTAGGTTTACCTCGAACAAAGAAGGGGAGGGATAGCATATTTGTTGTCGTGGATAGATTCTCGAAAATGGCACACTTTATACCATGTCATAAAAGCGATGATGCTGTTAATGTTGCTGATTTGTTCTTTCGTGAAATTATTCGCTTGCATGGTGTGCCAAATACTATTGTTTCAGATCGTGATACTAAATTTCTTAGCCACTTTTGGAGATGTTTATGGGCTAAGTTGGGGACTAAACTGCTTTTTAGTACTACTTGTCACCCCCAAACTGATGGACAAACTGAAGTAGTCAATAGAACATTGTCTACTATGCTTAGGGCTGTTTTGAAGAATAATAAGAAAAATGTGGGAGGAATGCTTGCCTCATATTGAATTTGCTTATAATCGTTCATTGCATTCTACTACTAAGATGTGCCCTTTTGAAGTTGTGTATGGTTTCCTACCTCGTGCACCTATTGATTTGTTGCCTCTTCCATCTTCGGAGAAGGTTAATTTTGATGCTAAACAACGTGCTGAATTGATTTTAAAAATGCATGAGTTAACTAAGGAAAACATTGAGCGTATGAATGCTAAATATAAACTTGCTGGAGATAAGGGTAGAAAACATGTTGTGTTTGCACCTGGAGATCTTGTTTGGTTACATTTGCGTAAGGATAGATTTCCTGATTTGCGCAAATCAAAGCTAATGCCACGTGCTGATGGTCCCTTTAAGGTGTTAGAGAAAATAAATGATAATGCATATAAACTTGAGCTGCCTGCAGATTTTGGGGTTAGTCCCACTTTTAACATTGCAGATTTGAAGCCTTATTTGGGTGAGGAAGATGAACTTCCGTCGAGGACGACTTCATTTCAAGAAGGGGATGATGATGAGGACATCAATACAATTGTTACACCCACAACCCCTGCTGCTATACATACTGGACCAATTACTAGAGCCCGTGCACGCCAACTAAATTACCAGGTACTTTCGTTTCTTGGTAATGATTCTAATGTTCATGAGAATATGATGCTGCCTAAATTGGATACATTTGTTTTGCTTACAAACGAAGGGCCTAGCTTGGAGAAGGATGAACATTGGAGCAAGAACAAGCATGGAGATGATGGCATGCGCAAGGGGAACAAGAACGGAGTTACAAGTGATGATTTCAGGACTTTGAAGCCACCATAATGGATGCATGAAGCCTTGGACGAAATATACAAGATGCCACTTCATAAATTTCGTCCCGAGGCTATTTTAGGTGCTGCGTCACCTTATTATTGGGCCAGGCCCATGTAATTTCGAAATACATAAGTATAGGCTATTTTTAGAGTCCGTATGTGTGGGGAAACAAGAGATAGGGTTGATTTCGGACCCCTCCACCAAGGGCCACGAAATTCCCCCCTCTTCCTCCATATATACAGCCCTTAGGGCATCGTTTAGACTTTGGGTTTTGTTTAGATTAAAAGTTCGCCATAGCTGCAACTTCGCGGTACTTCATTTGTGTTCAACGACCAGACAAAGGCATCACAGAACCCCACCTTGATCAATAAAGCTTTCATCTTATATTCGCAATATCCAGATTGCAATCTTAGTTTCTTGCTTGTTCTTCGTTTGCTCGCAGGAAACAGACCCTCGTGGTCAGGTTGATCGTGCTCCGGCGTGGTCAATAACCTCTCGGAGTTGGTTTAGCGATTGCTAAGGCGCGACGTCATCGCACGTTCGTAGTCGGATCGTCAAAGTCGACTTCCACCAAAGCGATATCCATCATCTCATCGAAAGACGGGACACCTTTGCCTCTATCACTAAGTTGGGGACTAAACTGCTTTTTAGTACTACTTGTCACCCCCAAACTGATGGACAAACTGAAGTAGTCAATAGAACGTTGTCTACTATGCTTAGGGCTGTTTTGAAGAATAATAAGAAAATGTGGGAGGAATGCTTGCCTCATATTGAATTTGCTTATAATCGTTCATTGCATTCTACTACTAAGATGTGCCCTTTTGAAGTTGTGTATGGTTTCCTACCTCGTGCACCTATTGATTTGTTGCCTCTTCCATCTTTGGAGAAGGTTAATTTTGATGCTAAACAACGTGCTGAATTGATTTTAAAAATGCATGAGTTAACTAAGGAAAACATTGAGCGTATGAATGCTAAATATAAACTTGCTGGAGATAAGGGTAGAAAACATGTTGTGTTTGCACCTGGAGATCTTGTTTGGTTACATTTGCGTAAGGATAGATTTCCTGATTTGCGCAAATCAAAGATAATGTCACGTGCTGATGGTCCCTTTAAGGTGTTAGAGAAAATAAATGATAATGCATATAAACTTGAGCTGCCTGCAGATTTTGGGGTTAGTCCCACTTTTAACATTGCAGATTTGAAGCCTTATTTGGGTGAGGAAGATGGACTTCCGTCGAGGACGACTTCATTTCAAGAAGGGGAGGATGATGAGGACATCAATACAATTGTTACACCCACAGCCCCTGCTGCTATACATACTGGACCAATTACTAGAGCTCGTGCACGCCAACTAAATTACCAGGTACTTTCGTTTCTTGGTAATGATTCTAATGTTCATGAGAATATGATGCTGCCTAAATTGGATACATTTGTTTTGCTTACAAATGAAGGGCCTAGCTTGGAGAAGGATGAACATTGGAGCAAGAACAAGCATGGAGATGATGGCATGTGCAAGGGGAACAAGAACGGAGTTACAAGTGATGATTTCAGGACTTTGAAGCCACCATAATGGGTGCATGATGCCTTGGACGAAATATACAAGATGCCACTTCATAAATTTCGTCCCGAGGCTATTTTAGGTGCTGCGTCACCTTATTATTGGGCCAGGCCCATGTAATTTCGAAATACATAAGTATAGGCTATTTTTAGAGTCCGTATGTGTGGGGAAACAAGAGATAGGGTTGATTTCGGACTCCTCCACCAAGGGCCACGAAATTCCCCCCTCTTCCTCCATATATACAGCCCTTAGGGCATCGTTTAGTCTTTGGGTTTTGTTTAGATTAAAAGTTCGCCATAGCTGCAACTTCGCGTACTTCGTTTGTGTTCAACGACCAGACAAAGGCGTCACAGAACCCCACCTTGATCAATAAAGCTTTCATCTTATATTCGCAATATCCAGATTGCAATCCTAGTTTCTTGCTTGTTCTTCGTTTGCTCGCAGGAAACAGACCCTCGTGGTCAGGTTGATCGTGCTCCGGCGTGGTCAATAACCTCTCGGAGTTGGTTTAGCGATTGCTAAGGCGCGACGTCCTCGCACGTTCGTAGTCGGATCGTCAAAGTCGACTTCCACCAAAGCGAAATCCACCATCTCATCGAAAGACGGGACACCTTTGCCTCTATCAGATGCTCTCAATGACAAGTGTCAGTTTCTCGCGAAGTAGCCAACCAGCTAGTGGTTGTAGGGGGCGGCTATTTATATCCTAGGGAGGAGCCAGACATGATAAGACATAAATGCCCTTCAATGATATGACCGTTAGGTGGAAGATATTTTTGGTCAGCTGGCGCATAGCACAGCAACGGGCGGATATTTGAGGTTCGAATTCCTCAGGGCTATCATGTTCCTCACTGTGTAGGCAATTCGCACTGGCGAATTTCTAACTCCTCAGACAGAACAAATTCCTCAGAGACCAGAAGATCTTCGTCTCTGTCACTGAAGAAATTGACTAAATTGATATGAGATTTCCAATGGCTTCACTCGAAAGGATTGGGTAGGTGTAGGATTTTGAGATGACCATCACATGGAAATCAATTTCCTTAGTATTACCTCGACCCCCTTTAACAGTACGGTGTTTCCTATGACTTAAGAAAGAGAAAATGAAACTACGAAAACAAAAGTCATCACGCTTCATAATCCTTGCATGAATATCCAAGTCTTCAAGGTCTCACCAATTTCTTCACTTTCAAAATCTTCAAGAGAACCAAAGTCTTCAGCTGAAGACATACATTTTTAGGGGTCGACTTTCATCGCAAATATCAAACTCCTCATCAACTTATAGAGCCTGTGCACACTCACAAACATATTAGTCCCTTAACCTATAAGTCTTCAATACACCAAAATCACTAAGGGGCACTAGATGCACTTACAACCTAGTTAACGAGCGCTCCTTCGGGAGGCTCACAACGATCAGCACCACTTGCACGCTCTCGGCCGTCTGCCACGTGTTGCGCTCTAGACGCTCCCTCCGGATTTTTTTTTATTTTTCCGTATGCGTTTTCGGGGTTTTAAACGTTTTCTTTGGGTTTTTCCGACGTTTCGGTTTTCCAACGGTCTTCCTTAACTTTTGGAACAAAAAACTTTTTCCAAAAAAATTCTTTTCGCGAACAAATGCGTTTTCTTTTTTTTTCATGAGAGTCACGGTTTTGCTTCCATGAGAGGCACGGTTTTGCTTTCGCGAGTCACGGCCGTGTCTCCCGGAAATGGAAAAATGTGTTTTC
Source organism: Triticum dicoccoides (assembly GCF_002162155.2). Taxonomy (NCBI): domain Eukaryota; kingdom Viridiplantae; phylum Streptophyta; class Magnoliopsida; order Poales; family Poaceae; genus Triticum; species Triticum dicoccoides. The sequence continues at coordinate 313,207,516 of NC_041393.1, forward strand.
TGTTTTTTTCCTTCGCGAGAGGCATGGTTGTGCTTTCACGAGAGGCACAGTCGTGCCTCTCAGAAATGAAAAAAAATGCATTTTCTGTTTCTTTTTCGTTCCGAGAGAGTCACGGTTTTGCTTCCGCGAGAGGCACGGTTGTGCTTTCTCGAGAGGCACGGCCGTGCCTCTCATAAACGGAAAAAACGCATTTTATGTTTCTTTTTTCTTTCACGAGAGGCACAGTTTTGCTTCCGTGAGTGGCATGGTTGTGCTTTCGCCAAAGGCATGGCTGTGCCTCCTCGGAACTGAAAAAAAACACATTTTCTCTTTCTTTTTCCTTCCGCGAGAGGCACGGGCGTGCCTCTTTCGAAAAGGGAAAACCCCCATGCTCCCGGTTCGGTTTTCCCGTCCGGTTTTTTTTGTGACAAAAAAGTTTGTCAAAACCTATCAACATGGGATCTTGTTTCGAAGATCTCGACGCGAGGAATCCAATGGTGAAAACGGTTCGAGATTTGAATGCACAGTTTAAGAGATAAAACATTTTGAATAAATGAATCTACGAAAAAAGGGAAAACTCCCAGGTTGCGACAAGTGCCGCACATGCACCGTGTCACTTGTCGCAACCTGGGAAAGTGGCAGTGATCTTTCCAACGAGTACTCCTTAACTAGTGATTTCGTCATTAGTCTCATATATGAATTTTGCATGTGTTAATGCGGTTGGCATCGTAGTTGCACCAATAGTTTTTTTATGTACTAATCCCTCCGTTCCGATTTCCTCGTCGTGATTTAGTTCAATTTTGAACTGAAACCACGACGAGTAAATCGGAACAGAGGGAGTATATGAATATAAGTAGTTATTCTGAGCTACTCCCTCCGTTCCTAAATATTTATCTTTTTAAAGATTTCAAATGGACTACCACATATGGATGTATATAGAGATATTTTAGAGTGTAGATTCCCTTTTTTTGCTTCGTATATAGTCAGTTGTTGAAATATCTAAAAATAAAAATATTTAGGAATGGAGGGAGCATAACTTAAGGATACATAATTTAGGAGGTGTTACGAAGGCTTTTTTGAGGAGTGGACGCGTCAAGCTTCGACCATTGTTGTTGCATGATATGTCTTAAACACATTTATAATTTTTGATTATTTCATGATATATTATCATTCTTGTGTGTTTTATGTGCCATTTTATATTATTTTTTATGGACTAACCTATTAACTTAGTGGCTAGTGCCAGTTCCTGTTTTTTGTCTATTTCTTTGTTTTCGCACAAAAACTATACTCCCTCCATTTACTTATATAAGGCCACTATGGAATATACATTTTGCATCTATATAAGGCTACTAACTGTAATCGAGGCAAAATTAATGATATTTTCTCGTACTGAAACATGTTTAATACTTGCATGCATGCAATCATAATGACAGCCAGCTACTTCCCCCACTGTCTGTGTGCATGCATGCGATGTAATGATGACCCAGTAAACAAAAATAAAAGATGACTTGCAACATAAGCATTAAATTCTACATTGGTACCTGTAATCTGAGTTTGTGGTCTTATATATATAAATGGAGGGAGTACCAAACAAAGTCCAAACACGATGAAACTTTACGGAGAATTTTTCTAGACCAGAAATGACCCTAGAAGCTTAGGGGAGGCACCAGACGATGATCAAGGGGGGCCACAAGCTCAGGCGGTGCGCTCCTAGGGGGAGCTGTAAGTGCATCTAGTGCCACCCCTAGTTTAGTTTTGGAGTATTGACGACAAACGTGGTTGAGGGACTAATGTGTTTGTGAGAACTGCAGGATAAAACAGGTAGTAGTCCCTCCTTGATTCGGTTTACCTATCGGAGATGACTCCTAAAAATGTATGAAGACATTGAAGATAATGGTGGTACGTGAAGACATTCACACTGAAGACTATGACAGGAGAAGACATTGAGTGAAGACTATGGAGCGCGAAGACTTAGTAGTTTCGTTGTTTCTTTTCTTCTTCGTTGAATCATAGGAACCACCACACTGTTAAGTGGGGTCCAAGTGAACAAAGCAGAGTGACTGAAGTGATGCTCAACCAAAATCCTATGTCTTCGAGCAAAGAAAATGAGAGCAAATCTTATCCAGAGTCGGATAAGTCAGCTTTACTTGTAGCCCAAGTCAAGCTGTCGCGTGTGTTTGAAATCTGACCGTTGTGACACGTGTTAGTTCCTTAGTGACCCAGGGTCATTTCGGACAAATCAGGTCGGGTTGCCCAGTGGCTATAAATAGCCCACCCCCTACACCATAAATTGGTGGCTGCTCAGAGTTAGGTACGGCTTTTGTCGTTTGAGAGCAACCCACCTCCGAAGCCTTTGAGAGAGAGAATCCTTGCCAGGACAAAGCCCAAACCACCCAGAGCCCAGAGAGTGTTTGGCATCACTGAAGTCTTTCTGTCTGCGTGATCTGAAGACTTGTTACACTTGAGGACTATGAATCCTCCAGCCGGTTAGGCGTCACGTTCTGAGCATCCAAGAGTCATTGTGGATTGCCGGTGAACGAAGTCTGTGAAGGTTTGGAAGTCTACCTTGAAGACTTACTAGAGTGATTGGGCGAGGACTGTGTGTCCTTAGCTCAAGGGGAATAAGGTGAAGATGCTGTCTTCTGAGTTGAATCTCAGCCTCCCTAACCAGACGAACAGTTGTCACAACAACTGGAACTGGTCGAACAAATCCTTGTCTTCACAACACACTAGTTCTATCTCTTACTCTCCTTACTTACAGTTTGTCTTTGTGAAGTCATTGACTGATTGCTCTGCCTGTTTGACTTCATTGTGTGACTACTTGTTCTGATTGGCTTCATACTATCTTCCACCCTGATCCTTACTACCTAGCTGCTAATAGTCTTCGTGCTTTCACTTCATTGAATACTTGACTATGGCTTGTCTAGTGTAGTCTACCTTCCGCTGCATACGAATAGTGTTGTTTCTCCTGTTAATCTTCGAAACTCCCATGTATTGAAGACTTTCATAAAAATCGCCTATTCACCCCCCCTCTAGTCGATAACTAGCACTTTCAATTGGTATCAGAGCAAGGTACTCCCTTGTTCTGTGTGATTCAGTTTAACCACCTGGAGTATTAGCTATGTCGACTGCAGGGATAATCAAAGTCTCCACTGCGTGTCCCATCTTTGATGGCACTGAATATCCCTACTAGAAGAATAGGATGTGCATGCATCTTGAAGCCATTGATGTCGATCTGTGGTATGTCGTCAAGAATGGCATTCTTAAGACTGGTGAAGGTGTCACCCCCGCTGATGTGAAGAAGTTCATTCAACTGGACTCTACCGCCAAGAACATCATCTGTGCTCATCTGGCCAAAGGGCAGTATGGCCACGTGAGCACTCTGGAAACGTCGAAGCTAGTCTGGGACTGGCTCTCCAAGGTCAATGAAGGCGTCTCTACACAGCGTGATCAACGAATCAGTACTCTCTGCAACCTCTTCAACCGCTTCAAAAGGCACGACAACGAGAACGTCCAGCTCACGTTTGATCGCCTCACTGATATCACCAATGAGCTCCGTGCACTCGGTGCAACTGACATTATGATGCGGAGCATCCCACGTTCATCCTCAAGTACACTCCGACTACCCTCCAAGCCCCAAGGATACATAAGATGAGACCTCGACTATACGCCACTGGACACAAGGTGAACTCGCTCCTCTCTAAACCTTCACTTTCCACACGAGAGACATGGTTGCTACTTCAAGCGCGGACCTTGTGCATACTCAGGTACACCCGAGGAGACCATGGAGAACCCAAGGACCAAGGCCGAGCATGCGCAGAAGCATGGAAGAGGAGAAGGAAGAAGAGCCAGCTGCTACAGGCCCGGACATCCGGCCAGGCCCGGACATCCGGCCCATCGCCCGGAAATCCGGCCCCCTTCTATCCAGGAAGATCCAGAAGCCAAGCCAGCCCGGACATCCGATCCCCAGGCCCGGACATCCGGCCCCTCGCGAGCCACCGGACATCCGGCCCCTTCTCCCGGAAATCCGGCACCTCCATCACCGAATGCATCTGGAAGACCCAGGCCAGCCCAAACATCCGGCCTCCCACCCCGGACATCCGGCACCTCGCGAAGCCCCGGACATCCGGCCCCCAGCCCGGACATCCGGCCTCCCCTGCCTGTGTGCAGCGCATCTGGGCCGAGGCCCATGTACCCCTTTGCGCCTTAGACTATATATACTTCCCCTCCACCTACATTTTAGGGTTAGCATTGTGATAGCTCATTTAGAGATAGAGCTTTGCTCATCCATACGGATCTCCTCCTCGTGAGAAACCGCGGCCTCTTCGGAGAAGATCCACCATGGATTCAAGACCCCTTTACGGGAAGATCCCTTGTGGATTCAAGATCTCCTCTCAGAAATGAGCTACCGCCACTTGTATCGTCTGTTGTTGACTTTGTATCTCGTGCTACTCGTGCTTCGATGATCTAGACGTTGTGTGATTGATCTCTTGTCGGTTGAGTGTTTCTCTCGTTTTCCCCCGTGATTCTCTTCGTTTTCTTCTGCTCGTTCTTCGTGTCTCCCCGTAGGATCCACTCCAAACGTGAAAGATCGGCCCCTAGGATTCCGCCCTACATCATCTTGGATCAGCGCAAGGTTGATCACGTTTTTGGAGCCCCTACCCCTCTTTTTCTAGCCTAATTTTGTTGCGTTCTTCCCTAAATTCGAAAATCCCCACCAAAAATAGCACCAAATATTTTTTTTGATTTGTTGGTTTGATGGTGTTTTGTTGATTTTGATCCATGGATTTGCTTGGTTTCAAGTGGATCTAGCATTCCCCCAAGTTTCCCCACTTTCCATCCATGAAATCTCCGCAATTTTGCCCCCGAAATCATCAATTTCCGCCCCCAAAATCGAGTTCCTCGAGTTCATCCTCGGATAGGGAGCCCGGACATCCGGCCCGACTAGCGGACATCCGGCCATTGGCCCGGACATCCGGCCCCTGGAGTACATTTCACGCACGGTTCTGGACATACAGCCCCCGGAAATCCGGCCAAACCCCCGGATATCCGGTCCCTGGCATTTCAGCCTCCACCGTTTCACCGTTTCGGCCATAACTAATTCATCCGGAGTCCAATTTTGACGTTCTTTAGCTCGTTTTGAAGCTCTTGGCATTCCCCTTCCCACAAAAATACCACCAACATCATTTGACTCCATCAAATTTTTGAAAATTTGGCAAGTTTGCCTAGGGCTTCCACCACATCATCCGCATATCCACCACCGACTTCCGCAACTTAACCCATTTTGCTTGCCATAGCATTAGTGGTTGCTTGAGTAGTGATTGGAGTCTCCTAAGGTGTTTCGGCTACTTAGGGACGGTTGCTTCTTGATCAACCACCACAACCATTTCCACATAGACGTGCCCACCATACATTTCCACACCAACTTAACCCAATTTTGTTTGAGTTGTGGCTTGTGTCTCCTAAGGTGTTTCGGCTACTTAGGGACGGCAATTTCAACTCCGACACGTGTATAGCCCATCATTCCACTTCCACATTGCCAAGTGCAAACCACCACCGCTTTCCGCTACCACCATTTTGACATTTGACGTTTGAGATTTTGAGTTCGCGGTTTTTTCCGTTTCCTAAGGTGTTTCGGCTACTTAGGGACGAGACTCCATCATCTTGGTTTCTACATCAAGAACACCGCCACTCATCACCACCAAGGACGGTAACCTCCATATCATCTTGGTATCGTGGTATCCCTCCATTGTATATTCCCCTTTCTATTGCATTGTTAACCCCTAGCCCATTTTGCGTCACTCGCCTATCGAGACTAGCCATTTGAGTATTGCCGGCAATGTTACTTGTGCACATTAGTGATCATACTTCCCATAGCATACATACCATATCATCATGGTGCATGTATTGCTATCATATCTTGTGTCACAAGTTTGTTCCCGCATGTACACAATTGCGATCTTGGTTTGTGCATTGTGCAAAAGTGGCCATATAAAAAAAAGCTTTTAAGCAAAAGAGAAAGAGCAAAAGAGCTTGTAAGAAAGGGCCATAGCATCATACCACATTGTGCATAAGATTGTCATATCCGATCATCTTGGATCATCTTGAGAGAAATACCGGGAACCATACATACATAGCATACTTGGGATATAAGTATATCCATTTTGCATCTTATAGGTTGTGCACAAGTGTCGTATCCGCCTATTGAGCAATTGTGCTAGCGTCTCTCTTGAGTTGTGCAACACGAGCGTTTTCCGTGGATTCCACATTTTGTGCTCATTCCTTGGTTGCACGACCCCATTTATCTATCCGTGTGTGTGTTTCCATGTGCCACATATTGCTATTGGTCCATTTGTTTCACTTGCGAATTTGTGAATCTCTTTCAACATTATTGACTCTTGCTAACATTTTGCATCAAATTTTTTGTGCCATTATCTTCACCGAGCTCCACCATAAGCTATACTTGTGTAGGTGTGAGAACCGACAAGGATTGGTACCAATAGTGCTATTTCATTGTCCGCATTTGAGTGAACTTGATTCATTGTCAACTTCGGTCAAGGCACATTGGTATAAGTTCTTCTCTTTCTCCCACTCATATTTGCTCGAGTCTTGTGATGGATAGGCAAGGCATTTCCTCTCCGGTCTATGACAACAACGACGGCGTGAACAACTACATCACCAAAGCATCATTCTTCAATCTAGAACAACAAATACAAGGCGCACAATCAAGATTGCGAGAGCACATCGAGAAGAAGCTTTCCGCACATAAAGAGGAGCAAGATGCAAGGATGGAAGAGATTAGAGCCTTGATCAAGTCTACTTCCCCTTCATCATCTTCAAGGCAGCGGTGACCAAGTCGATCATCTTCGGAGCGCAAACAAGATGCAAGCGCAAGTCGTCCAAGTCAACATCTACATGGCGACCACCATCACATTCGTGATCCACATCTTTATGAAGGGGAAGTCACCTCCAAGCATCATGTGCACGACGACGGCGAACGACATCTTCTACGAGCTCAAGCACAACAACGACATCATCATCACGAAGATGCTCCACAAGCGCAAATGAACAAGTCCCAACAAGCCCTACTTCATGCCAAGTCCAAGCTTCATGAGCACAAAAGAAGACCGCGAGACGACCACCACCAAGACGGTGCTACGACTACAACAACCACTTCGGCATCTTCGCCAAGTGCTATCAAGGAATCTTCGCCTTTGGACGTACGACATCTTCGCCTACTTCCCATGAGTTCGCCTACATTGACTTCATCAAGTCCAAGGCGACTACCTACGAGCGAGGGCTACACTTCCATCTTCGGAAGCCCCTCAAGAAAGATGGACGAGCATGGGAAACTCCCTTCGGTCATGGAGACGAGCTACGAGGTGCCACATCATATGGGCCTCCAACACCCAGACGGTGACAAGACGGTCGAGCAAGGGCCATCCCCTTCGACTACGGCGACGAGCGCGAACCTCTTCAACAACATGAAGACGGCGCCCATATTGGACTCATACTCCGAGTCAAGCTACGCGACCGTGCATGGAGACATTTGCACCTACATCTCTCCGACACCCACATATGTTGAGATGCCCCAAGTTCCATGTGAGGAGAGCCACCACCACATGAATGACATGAGTGACTCCACCATGCGTGACATTGAGAGCATTTCCTATGAGAGGATGAGTGTGACCACCACTAGCCCCACACATGAGAGCATGCCACACATCCTATGTGAGATTGAGAGCCATTTGAGTGACTCCACCAACCATATGAGTGAGTGCATCCCTGAGGGAGGGAGTGAGCCACAACACGTAATGAGTGAGGTAGTTGACACGGCACGTGAGGCCACTATGATTTCTAACGACTTAACCTCTACTCCTAGTGTGTTTTCTTCTTTGGTGCCAGGTCTCCTACATGACGACATGCCTATCCTTGACGAGTCTATTCCTCCATTGGAGACGACGATGGTCATGGTGGACGAGGATGCACCCCCCACATGGTTCCATCAAGACGAAGTTGACAACGAATGGATCTTCGACACCTCACCTACAACACATGAGCGATGCTCCAAAGGTAACATAGGTGATGGTACTTCTCTTGTCCCACTAGTGGACTATCTTGACATCGATTGCTCCCATGATGTTGACACACCTATTGACATGCTTCATGCTAGTGAGACTTCTTCATGCCTTGACTTACCTATTTATGATGAATATGATGATGAGCATGTTGAGTTGCCTAGTTGTGATGCTATGCTCCATAGGATATTATGTGAAAATTCTATTGGTCACTTCATGTTTGACAACCCATTGAACTTGTCATATGCTATGAGTGAGATTTCCCATATTGCATCATTTCTATCTCAACATAGTAACTATGCATGCCCCATTAAAATCAATCCCATTTGCACTTATGGCATAGATGACGAGATGATGGTCATTGGCTTTTGTTTTTCATGTGATGATATTGCCATGCTTCCTTTACATGAATTGCGCAATTCATCTACTATGCCATGCCATGATCACATTGTTCCAATTATACATTGTTTTGGATGTTGTCAATATTCTCCATGTGATGTTTCTACTCTTGCTCATGAGGAGACCCCCATAGTTTCCTCATACATATTAGGAGATCTTGATGCATTCCATCCTTTGAATGATTTCCATGATTGCGTGCACCTTATGCATTCCATGAATAACAATGCTCTAGATATTTATCATGATGCATTACATCCTTTGAGTCTCCATTATGCCATTCATAACAACAAACCTATCATGATGGATGACATGTTTCTATATCACGCATCTCATTTATTTGGGCATTGGCTATTTTGTGCTAACCGACACATGCATGTGCGCATCATGATGGATGATGTGTACATATACCACGCACACACAATTTTCCCTTTCTCTTTGTTTTGTGTAGGTACTCATGTATACTCGTCAACCTCTCAATCCCAAGAGTTGACAAAACGAGCTCTTGAGAGCAACGATGACTTGGGATCCCGTGGACTATCCTTACCACCGTTCCCTTCGTGCAAGGACTACGCGCATCTCTTCTACTTGGCTCTCACACAGCTATGGGCCATTTACCACTTGTCACCTTATGCTCATTTTACCATGTTCACTTTGCATGTTATGCCTCTTTACATGATTTTGCCATGCAATTGTGACCCTTGCTTGCATTTACCCATGATGCACCATTATGATACTCCTACGTGTATTTGCATGCTTGGTGGAGATCCTTGTTGCTATTGCCATGTTTATCATGTGCCTCATGCTATTGTTGATTCTTGTGTTGGGAGAGTCATGATGTTACATTGCTATTTACATAGGACTTCTTACCAACACCATGAACCTACCTTCCTCATATCTTGCTTGCATGCTTGTACTATGACATGTGAATTATTCATGCACACTATTTGCACCAATGACATGCTTGCCATGATTCCTCCTAGTATGTTGCATCTTCGCACTACTAGCTTGCTTGACTTGATTGTTATGATTGCTTGCTTGGTTGCATCACCCATGTTCCACTCTTACTGGCTTTCTTGGGTTGATGACATATATTTTGATGCCTCTCACTTGATTTGTCATGATCATTGCCTCTTGTCTCCATTAGTTGCATCTCTCATATCACCTTGTATTGAGTGCCAACTTGCTATGCTTATTGATCTTGGAGACTTGGACACTTTACTTGTGATGCATGTTTGTTTGATTGAGCCTCTTGTATTTGGTTGTTCTTGCATCTTATGCCTCCATACTATGAAATGCTCCCTTGTCCTTTCTTATGATGAGCATGATGCATACACTTGTTTGGTATCTTACCACACGAATGATAGGTTTTGCACTTTCTCTAACCTCATTTGTTTTTCTGAGTGTTTGTCATGTTCTTTCGTTTTGAAGGATTCACAAGGCGGTACAATCATGAGACATTTTGGTTATGAGAAGGCATACTCGATGCGCAACTACAACATCCTTAAGAAACTCCTAAAGGTGAACTCCTTCCCTTTGAGCCATCCTCAATTACGCATATGGGATGGGTCACTCTTTCATTGTTGTTTCCTTCTTGTTGCCTACATGATACATCTCGTGAATGGAGGAGCAACATTGGAGATTGGCTACATGGACCTTCACATTGAGGAGCGCTCGCACTTATTGGATGCACCTTCGGACCTCCACTCATGCCTCGACATCAAGCTTTGGTACACCAACACCTCCATATTTGTTGATTGTGCTCATACATGTCATGCTCGATGGACATACCATACTCACCACAAGTTTGCACCCTATGCATGGATTGACTCACATTATGATTGCCTTGTTGCATCTTGTATTGCCATGTCATCCATGATATATGAGCTTGTTCACTTCCTTAGCAAATTTGTTGTGATCTTCCTTGATGGCATATTCATACATAATGATCATATTGTCGACCATCAATTGCATGATAATATTCACATATTGAGCATCCATTGCCATGTTCATGCATTTGATAAACCATCCCATTATGACATCATTTTGCACCGTGGTTGCATTGCTCATACTCATAACACAATTGTGTGCACAATGATTGCATTTGTTCCCATGAATGCTTTGCATACCATTCTAGATCATCTTGATAAGCTTCATGCGCTTTATCACGAACTATCTTGCCGCACGGACTCATTCTTGCATGATGGACACTTTGTGTGGGCTAACCATTGTATTTCCGAGTGTTGCTTGTGTTTGCTCTTTTTGCATGTCTATCACTCCGGCGACACCTTGGACTACTTGGATTGCGCAATGCCTTCATCGATGTCCAACTACAAGTCCGTCCACGACAACCGTTTCCATGGTGATGAGGATCACGATCCGAGGTCGGATCTTTCCCAAGGGGGAGGATATGATGTGGAGCATCCCACGTACATCCCCATGTACACTCCGACTACCCTCCAAACCCCAAGGATACATAAGATGAGACCTCGACTATACGCCATTGGACACAAGGTGAACTCGCTCCTCTCTAAACCTTCACTTTCCACATGAGAGACATGGTTGCTACTTCAAGCGCGGACCTTCTGCATACTTAGGTACACCCGAGGAGACCATGGAGAACCCAAGGACCAAGGCCGAGCGTGTGCAGAAGCATGGAAGAGGAGAAGGAAGAAGAGCCAGCTGCTACAGGCCCGGACATCCGGCCACAGCCCGAACATCTGGCCCATCGCCCGGAAATCCGGCCGTCTTCTATCTAGGAAGCTCCAGAATCAGCCAAGCCAGCCCGGACATCTGGTCCCCAGGCCCGGACATTCGGCCCCTCGCGAGCCACCGGACATCCGGCCCCTTCTCCCGGAAATCCGGCACCTCCATCACCGAATGCATCTGGAAGACCCAGGCCAGCCCGAACATCCAGCCTCCCAGCCCAGACATCCGGCACCTTGCGAAGCCCTGGACATCCGGCCCCCAGCCCAGACATCCAGCCTCCCCTGCCTGTGTGTAGCGCATCTAGGACGAGGCCCATGTACCCCTTCGCCCCTTAGACTATATATACTTCCCCTCCACCTACGTTTTAGGGTTAGCATTGTGATAGCTCATTTAGAGATAGAGCTTTGCTCATCCATACGGATCTCCTCCTCGTGAGAGACCGCGGCCTCTTTGGAGAAGATCCACCATGGATTCAAGACCCCTTTACGGGAAGATCCCTCGTGGATTCAAGACCTCCTCTCGGAGATGAGCTACCGCCACTTGTATCGTTCGTTGTTGACTTTGTATCCCGTGCTACTCGTGCTTCGATGATCTAGACCTTGTGCGATTGATCTCTTGTCGGTTGAGTGTTTCTCTCGTTCTCCCCCGTGATTATCTTCGTTTTCTTTCGCTCGTTCTTCGTGTCTTCCCATAGGATCCACTCCAAACGTGAAAGATCGGCCCCTAGGGTTCCGCCCTACATCACATTACGAAGCATGAAATTGTGAAGACACTGCTGAGATCTCTCGACGGCTCATTTGACACCTTAGCCCTGATGATACAAGTCCGCCCTGATTTCAAGACACTCGATCCGTCTGACATACTCGAGAGGCTCAACACACATGAGTACCAGCTATCTGAGAAACGAGATATCTATGGCCCCAACTACGGCTAAACTCGTGCCTTGAAGGCAAAGGCTGCGACTTCCTCATCTGGAGAAGAATCTGACTGCAATTCTGATGATCCTGAAGACATTGGAAAGGAGCTTGCTATGCTTGTGAAGAAGTTCCAGAGATTCACCAGGAAGAAAAACTTCAGAAAGTCTTCACGATCCAGATCAAGGGACTATGAAGCTTCCACCTATGACAACAAGAAAAGAACCTGTCACAAGTGCAAGAAACCTGGCCACTACATCTCTGAATGTCCACAGTGGGACAATGAGAAGAAGAAAAAGAAGAACAAAGAATATGATTCTGATGACAAGAAGAAGAAGAAATCCTCAAAGTCTTCTTCCAAATCTTCCTCTAAGTCTTCATCACACAAGAAGAGCTCATCAGGCAAGGCATGTGCTTTTGTTGGCAAGGAAATGGATTCAGAGGAGGAGTCAGCTTCTGAGGAGGAAGTGGTGGAGTCTGAGGAGGAGTCTAACTCTGGTATCGCAAGTCTGGCTCTAGCTACAGCCTACGTTGCCAAATCCATCTTCAACACTGAAGAAAATGACTCCGTCACCAACACTAATGACGAGAACGACTCGGCTCCCACCTACTGCTTCATGGCACGTGGTGCCAAGGTAAACTCTCATGATGCTTACTTTCAAACATCAAGTGAAGATGACTCTGATGGTGAATCCAAACCTAGCTACAAAAACTTGCTAAATTTGCAACTGAACAACAAAAAGCTATGGAACATATTCAAAAACAGTTAGACAAAAGCGATGACCTGTTGGACGCGGAAATGACTAAGACTCAGTCCTTAATTCAAGACATCAAAAATCTTCATGTTAAGTACCAGGAACTTGAAGGTCATCATGAAACCCTCTCAACATCTCATGAAAAGCTTTCCTACGATTATCTTCAAAGGAAGCAGGAACTTGACAAATTGAAATCGGATCATGAAGATCTTCAAAAGGAGAACGAGTCACTTCGCGCTCAATAGATCAGTCCCGCTCAGGAAGGATTTGAACCACCATGTTTAAAATGCATTGAGCGTGATAACGTTGTTTCTGTTGTTGGATGTTCTACTGCTCCTGTTGCAATATCTTCAACTGCTGATGTGGTAACTAACCCCTCTGTTGAGGATACCACTACTATTGCTGATGAGAATGCCAGGTTGAAGACACTGATTGAGACAGGGATGTACAAAAGCCTCAAAGGGCATTAGACATTATGTGATGTCCTCAAAAAGCAGATTCTGAACTGAAACCCTAGAAAAGAGGGTATAGGGTTCGAGAGCAAAATGAATGTTGATGGGTCATACTGGAAGCCTGAGCAGTACCCCAAAACCACATGGGTTGCTGCAAAGGAACCTTCAGTAGATCCATCCACCTTATCTGGTTTCACTTGCGCTAACCCTATTATCATTGATGAATCCTTTGATGCAAACTATAAACTGTTTAAGGATCAGAATGGTGAAGTGTTTGCCAGGTATATTGGGACTAACTGCAGGAATGGACCACCTATGAAGAAGATCTTGGTACCTAAACTGTGCATTGAGAATCTTCCTGTGAATGTCATCCTGACACCACCAAGGAAGAAGACAAACCCCAGACCTATGGCTTCATATGGCCCTAAGGCTTCATACAGATACATGACTCTCCTGAGTCACCCTAACACCAATGTTTTGCAGGGAAACTGATGCGGAGCATCCCTCGCTCATCCCGATGGACGTGTCTACATCTTCCTCAACACTACTTGGACCCATGACAAGAGCTAGAGCCAAGGCTATCGAAGATAAGGTGAACTCGCTCCTTTCCGAACTTCCTCTCTCTACTCACGAGACTTGGCTACTACCTCATATGGACACTTTGTGTGTGATCAGGTACCTGGAGGAAAGCCATGGTGCATCTACATCCATTGGACAAGGAGACGAAGCTACCAACCGCGAAGGTCAAGAAGAAGATCAACCGGAGAAAGCTCCAGCCATCGGACGACCGGTCGGGACCGGACGTCCGGCGCCTGAAGCCCCAGCCGCCAAGTCCCAGCGAGCGGACGTCCGGCCCAGACCGGACAACCGGCCACACTCCAGCAAGCGGACGACCAGAACCACCGGACGACCGGCATCTGTCAACAGAATGGAAATTAGCGGAAGTAGGGAACTTCCGGACGTCTGATGCACCCGTTCCAGAGAGCTTCCAGCGGACGTCCGGCGACACCGGACGACCGGTCCCTCATGAACGACCGGACGTCCGGCCGCCAGCGGACGTCCGGTACCTGTCTGCGCACAGTTTCGGGCCAAAGCCCATGTACCCCTCCACTTTGCCCCCTTTTGCACTAAGACTATAAATAGGACCCCTCCTCCTCCTAGCTAGGGCAGCATTGGATTAGCTCATGTTTGTGTGAGAGCCTTTGCTCATCCACTTGGATACTTCTCCTCGGAGATCAGGACCTCTTCGGAGAAGATCCCCCAAGCGGATTCAAGACCCCTCTTGTGGGAAGACCATCAAGACCTCCATTAGGAGATGAACTGTTCTTTGTATCCTTACCTTTGTTGATTGTGGATCATATGTATCTCTTTGTGTTCGGTGATCTAGCACTCGTGTGATTGATTCTCTGTCGGTTTCGTGATTCTCTCTCGTCCTCCCCGTGATTTCCCCTTTGTGCTTCCACGTGTTCTTCATGTTTCTCCCGTGGGATCCCTCCAAACGTGAAAGATCTTCCACCTAGGGTTTTGCCCTACATCATCTTGGTATCATGAGCCACGTTGATCACGTTTTTGGAGCCCCTACCCCGTGTTTTCTAGCTTGATTTTGTTGTTTTCGTCCTAATTCCGAAAATTCCCCACCAAAAATAGCCCCAAAATTTTTTGTGATTTGTTCGTGAGTTGAGATTTTGTTGGATTTGGTACATGGATTTGAGTTGCTGCGTGTGAATCTAGCTTAACCCACCCTTCCCACCCTTTTCCATCCACCAAACCACTCGATTTCGACCTCACCATCCCCTTCCGCCCCGAAACCGAGCAGTTCTTCCCGTGCCCGAAAATCGCCCAGGCACCGGACGACCGACAGTTACCGGACGTCCGACGACCGGACGACCGCAAAAACCGGATGTCCGTTCAACTCTGACGAAACTGAATTTTCAGTTCGGCCACCACCACAACCCCACCTCCCACCACATCCCCCAAACCCACACACACCAAAATCTTCCCCGATACCTCCTATGACGATTTTGACACATTTTGGACATTGAGATTTTGAGTTGTGGCTCCCGTGTCCTATTGTGTTTCGGCTATCTAGGTACGGTTCGACTTCATCACCACCACGGCTCATCTTCGCAAGGGTCTCATCATCGCCAAGGACGGTAACTTCGACAACACCTTTGTCATACCTTGCATTTGCATTGATAACCCACATTGCCTCATTTTGCGTAGCTTACCCTTCGAGACTAGCCATTGAGTATTGCCGGCAACGTGACTTGTGCACATTAGGGATCATCCTCCATAACATACATACAATACCATAGTGGTGCATATCTTGGGATCCACTTGTGTGTCACAAAGTTGTCATAGCATACACAATTGCTATCTTGGTTCGTGAAGTTTTGCATGAGAAAAGAGCTCAAAAGTAAAAGAGCCACCCAAGCTTTTAAGCAAAGAGGAAAGATAAGCAAAGAGCTTATGAGCAAGAACCATAGCATCATACTACATTAAGATTGTCATATTGGATCATCTTGGATCATTGCACCGAAATACCATATATATAGCATAATTGGGATAGAGATAGTTGCATTTTTGCCTAGTAGGTTGTGCACAAGTTTGCGTATCCGCCTATTGTGCAATCGTGCTAGCGTCTCTCTAGAATTGTGCAACAAGAGCATTTTCGTGGTTTCCACATTTTGGCTCAATTTTGGATTGCACAATCCCACTTATCTATTTGCGTGTGTGTTTCTGTGTACCCATACTTGCTTGGTCTACTTGTTGCATTTGCAAATTTGTGAATCTTTTCCAACATTATTGAAGCTCACTTACTATTGCATCAAATTTTGTGCCACCATCCTAACCAAGCTCCACCATAAGCTTTTACTTGTGTAGGTGTGAGAACCGACAAGAATTGGTACCAACAGTGCTATTTCATTGTCCACATTTGAGTGAATTTGATTCATCTTCAACATCGGTCAAGGTACATTTGGTACACGTTCTTTTCCTTCTTCCACTTACATTTTACTTGGTATGATGGATAGGTGATGAGGACATGACTACCTTGGATATGACCAAAAATATTGCATATATGCATATTTGTCAGGTGATTTCTAGTGCAAACTATTCAATAATCTATTTATGTTATCCAGAACAAAAATACTTCACACACTTTTGTGTTTTGTCTAATTGCAGGTGTATGGGACATTTGTACAATCCACATATGAAGATAAGGAAGAAAGAGATGTTTATTTGCTGTCCAAAAAGTTCTCTCACGTCACTTTTGGCCCAAGAGAAGATAGAGTCCAAGTCTCTCACGTTCTGGATTCAGATTCGGACTGCACAGACACACCTGACTCAAAATGCACACAAGTTTTTCATACGGACTCCGAATTGGGTGATTCTTTTTTTGTTGGAAACTAGATTTCGTGCACTTTCCAACCCAATTGGAATCACCTTCAAATTCGTCCGGAGCGTTGAGTTGTGGACGAAACAATCTGATGCTGCAGCAGAATCCGAGTCAAACTACAAGTCCAAAGGTGTTACATCACCTCCACTTGGGCCCATTGGCCTTGTACGACCTAGATTTAGTTTTAGGCTGCCTTGGGACGTCCTCCCACCTCCTTGGCCGCCACCCCTTGCTCCTATATAAGTAGATCCATCTAGTAGCTTTTCCTTGGGTTTTGTTTAGATTAAAAGTTCGCCATAGCTGCAACTTCGCGTACTTCGTTTGTGTTCAACGACCAGACAAAGACGTCACAGAACCCCACCTTGATCAATAAAGCTTTCATCTTATATTCGCAATATCCAGATTGCAATCTCAGTTTCTTGCTTGTTCTTCGTTTGCTCGCAGGAAACAGACCCTCGTGGTCAGGTTGATCGTGCTCCGGCGTGGTCAATAACCTCTCGGAGTTGGTTTAGCGATTGCTAAGGCGCGACGTCCACGCACGTTCGTAGTCGGATCGTCAAAGTCGACTGCCACCAAAGCGATATCCATCATCTCATCGAAAGACGGGACACCTTTGCCTCTATCAATAGGCCAAGTTCTTCTACAAATCCACCTCTCATCGAGAACGGCAACGACATGTCATCATTCGTCACAAAAAGCCACCTATTTGGTGCTCAGAGGGCGTTACACCAAGAGCAACAAGCTATGAGCGACTGCATCGACAACCTCGCCACCGACTTGCGACTCTCCGAGCAACGTACAAGAGACTACTTCGACGACAAGTTCGACTCTCACAAGCAAGAAAACGATGCAATAATGGACGAGATCCGCGCCTTGATGAGGAACCGGCATCATTCCACTTCTTCCTCCTCAAGACGGAGCCGCTCGAGTCGACACTCCGATGACACCTTCTCCGGCTCAAGTACACCATCATCGACCATTGTTCGACGAGCCGCGCGTCAAGACCGTCATGCATCTCAGAACCCACTACAAGACAAGCATTCACAAGAGCAAGTCGATGAGCAAGTCCCTCGTCCTCAATCAAACCAAGTGGCTTTTGCTCAAGCTCAAGAACGACAACGACTACGGCGCCAAGAAGAAGAACGAGCGCGTCTACACCAAGAAGAACAAGACGCCGAGGCTCAACGTCTTCAACAACAACAACATGAAGCGCAAGCTCTTGAGGCGCAACGTGCCCTTCAAGAATCAAGTCGAGCCATCGCCAACCGCAATCGCGAACGGCGCAATCAAGAGGAAGCTCTTCGAGAAGAAATCCAAGAGAGGAACTACCTACCGCGTGTGCAACGTCAAGCTCCACAAGCCACTCCTCAAGCTCGTCAAGCTCCTCTTCAACCTCAAGTTCAACAAGAGCAAGTTGATCATGGGCTTCCTCCGCGCCAAGAGCAACATGAGGATGACTACCCTCCATGCCAAGGACGTCATCATCACCATCGCCAACAACATAATGAAGAGCAATGCTATGGCAAGCTCAAGTTCACAATGCCCAAGTTCAATGGAAGCAACGATCCGGAAGAATACCTCTCATGGGCATTGAAGGTCGACAAAATCTTTCGTTTGCACAACTTTGAGGAAGAGAAGAAGATCGCTATGGCATCACTTTAGTTCCAAGACTATGTGCTCATATGGTGGGAACAAGTGCTTGAACGCCGCCAAGCAAGAGGTGAACCGCCTATCACCACTTGGGCTCAAATGAAGGATGTCATGCGAGCATGCTTTGTACCAACCTACTACAACCGCGATCTCTTCAAGAAGCTACAACTCCTCAAGCAAGGAACAAAGAGTGTTGAAGAATACTACAAGGAAATGGAGATAGCCATGATTCGAGCCAATGTCAAGGAAGATAGCCATGATTCGAGCCAATGTCAAGGAAGATGATGAGCAAACAATGGCACGTTTCTTGAACGGACTCAATCATCCCATCAAGAAGATCGACCGACTTCCAACCATATTCCAACCTCATTGAGCTCGTGCATCAAGCAACCAAGGCGGAACGTCAAGTGCAAGATGACTTAAAGTACGCCAAGTACTCATCCAAGACCTACTGCTTCTCCAACATCCAAGCTTCAACGACTCCCCCAACATCTACATCAACCAAGACTTATCCAAGCAATGACGACAAGTCAAGTTACAAGAAAGCTTCGACAAGTTCAAGTCGTCTCCCTCCTACTACAAGCAACTTCAAGCCGCGTGCTTCATCATCTACTCCGACCGATGAGACCGTCAAAACAAGCTCCTTCAAGTGTTTCACTTGCGGCGGCCGAGGCCACAAGTCCTATGAATGCACGAACAAGTGCACCATGATCCTCAACGACGACGACACATATGACTCAATGAGTGAAGAGGAGATGGAAGCCCTTGAGCAAGTGGCCATGCACCGGCGCGTGAACGAAGATGAAGATGATCAAGTCTTTTGTGATGAGGATTCGAGCCCCGCTCTCGTTGTCTCCAAAGTCTTGACACTTCAACATCAACAAGAAGAAGACCAACGATGCCACATCTTCCACACTAAGGCCGGCATCAATGGAAGGTCCATCAAGGTCATCATCGATGGAGGTAGTTGCCACAACTTGGCAAGTGAAGAACTATGTTCAAAACTTCAATTGGTCAAGAAGAAGCACCCGCACCCCTACAAAGTTCAATGGCTAAGTGACTCCGGCACTATACGAGTCGAGCATACGGTCCAAGTCTCTTTCAAAATAGGTGCTTATGAGGATACTTTGGAATGTGATGTGGTCCCAATGACCGTTTGCCACCTCCTTCTTGGTCGACCATGGCAATTCGACCGTGGTGTCATCCACAATGGGCGCACCAATCACTATAGCTTCAAGATGAAAGGGAAGGAGTATGTGCTACGACCTATGTCTCCTAGTCAAGTGATAGCCGACAAACAAGCCACCCACCATGGAGAGAAGAGTGAGAAAGTGACCCACCCAAAAGTGAGTGAGAGCCACAAGCCAAATATGAGCGCCTCTTCGCCTAGAGAGAAAAACCTCATCCTATTTGCCACCAAAAGTGAGATTAGAGAAGTGTGTGAGAACCCATCGAGTGTGATGCACTTCGTCCTCATGTGCAAAGATGGAGAGCAAACAACTAAAACCTCTCACGAGCTACCTTTAGTGTTTCAATCTCTTTTGCAGGAATTCCAAGATGTTTTCCCCGATGAGCTACCTCCGGGTCTACCTCCACTTCGAGGCATTGAGCATCGAATCGACCTCATTCCCGGAGCGCCACTTCCAAACAAAGCTCCATACCGTGTCAACCCCGAAGAGACAAGGGAAATCCAACGGCAAGTACAACAACTCATCGACAACGGTCATGTACGTGAAAGCTTAAGCCCTTGTGCCATTCCCGTTATACTTGTGCCTAAGCCCGATGGAAGTTTCCGCTTGTGTTCCGATTGTAGACCTATAAATGCTATTACCGTTCGCTATAGGCACCCCATTCCTCGCTTAGATGATATGCTTGATGAACTTAGCGGAGCCAACTTTTTCTCAAAAATAGATCTTAAAAGTGGCTATTATCAAATTCGCATTCAAGAAGGTGATGAATGGAAAACTGCTTTCAAAACTAAATTTGGCTTGTATGAGTGGTTAGTCATGCCTATGGGTCTATCGGAAGCTCCCGGTACTTTTGTGCGTCTTATGCATCATGTGCTTAGACCTTACATTGGAGTATTTGTTGTGGTTTACTTTGATGACATTCTTGTGTTTAGCAAAACAATGAAAGACCATATTAATCATGTTAAATCCGTTTTGCAAACCCTTCGCAAGGAAAGCCTTTATGCAAATTTGAAAAAATGCACGTTTGGTGTTGACAAAGTGGTTTTCTTGGGATTTGTTGTCTCTTCAAAAGGTATTCATGTTGACGAAACTAAACTTGAGGCAATTAAAACATGGCCCCAACCAACCAATTTGCAATAAGTGCGTAGTTTCCTTGGCCTTGCAGGATTTTATCGCCGATTTGTGAAAAACTTTAGCACAATTGCCGCTCCTTTACATGCTTTGAGTAAAAAGAATGCTCCTTTTGTTTGGGGATCTGAGCAATCCACCGATTTTGATGAGCTCATGTCTTTGCTTACTCATGCTCTGATTCTTGCTTTGCCCAATTTTGACAAAACTTTTGAGGTTCATTGTGATGCAAGTGGTACCGGAATTGGCGGAGTTTTGATGCAAGAAAAACGAGCCATTGCTTATTTTAGTGAAAAACTCTCCGGTGCTCAACTTAATTATCCCATCAATGACAAAGAATTGTATGCTTTAGTGCGTGTGCTACATGTTTGGGAACATTATCTTAGACCTCATGAGTTTGTCATCCATACCGATCATGAAACGCTTAAGTACCTAAAAGGTCAAACTAAATTGAACAAGCGTCATGCCAAATGGAGTGAATTCATTGAATCTTTTCCTTATGTGATCAAGTACATTAAGGGTAAAGAACATGTAGTAGCGGATGCACTTTCACGCATATGCACACTTGTGACTAAACTTGAGTTGAATGTTATTGGTTTTGAGCATATAAAAGACTTGTATGAGCATGATCTTTCTTTTGCTACTCCTTACACTAAGTGTTTGACACACACGTCTTGGGAACGATATTACATAAAGGATGATTATCTTATGAGAGCTAACAAACTTTGCATTCCCGAGTCTTCTTTTTGTTTGCTGCTTTTGCAAGAGGCTCATGGAGGTGGACTCATGGGACACTTTGGACGCGACAAGACCTTCGCCACGCTCTCCAAGAACTACTTTTGGCCCAAGATGTTCTGCGAGGTATCACGCTTCACCACCCGATGCTCTACAAGTCGCAAAGCTAAGTCAAAAGCTCAATCCCATGGTCTTTGCATGCCACTTCCCGTTCCTTATCAACCTTGGGAAGACATTAGCATGGATTTTGGACTTGGTTTGCCTAGAACTCAAAATGGCAAGTGATAGAGGCAAAGGTGTCCCGTCTTTCGATGAGATGATGGATATCGCTTTGGTGGAAGTCGACTTTGACGATCCGACTACGAACGTGCGAGGACGTCGCGCCTTAGCAATCGCTAAACCAACTCCGAGAGGTTATTGACCACGCCGGAGCACGATCAACCTGACCACGAGGGTCTGTTTCCTGTGAGCAAACGAAGAACAAGCAAGAAACTAAGATTGCAATCTGGATATTGTGAATATAAGATGAAAGCTTTATTGATCAAGGTGGGGTTCTGTGACGCCTTTGTCTGGTCGTTGAACACAAACGAAGTACGCGAAGTTGCAGCTATGGCGAACTTTAATCTAAACAAAACCCAAAGTCTAAACGGTGCCCTAAGGGCTGTATATATGGAGGAACAGAGGGGAATTTCGTGGCCCTTGGTGGAGGGGTCCGAAATCAACCCTATCTCTTGTTTCCCCACACATACGGACTCTAGAAATAGCCTATACTTATGTATTTCGAAATTACATGGGCCTGGCCCAATAAAAAGGTGACACAGCACCTATAATAGCCTCGGGGCGAAATTTATGAAGTGGCATCTTGTATATTTCGTCCAAGGCTTCATGCACCCATTATGGTGGCTTCAAAGTCCTGAAATCATCACTTGTAACTCCGTTCTTGTTCCCCTTGCGCATGGCATCATCTCCATGCTTGTTCTTGCTCCAATGTTCATCCTTCTCCAAGCTAGGCCTTCATTTGTAAGCAAAACAAATGTATCCAATTTAGGCAGCATCATATTCTCATGAACATTAGAATCATTACCAAGAAACGAAAGTACCTGATAATTTAATTGGCGTGCGCGAGCTCTAGTAATTGGTCCCGTATATGTAGCAGTAGGGGCTGTGGGTGTAACAATGGTATTGATGTCCTCATCAGCAAGGATTCCGTCTTTGTTGTTGTGGACAGATTTTCTAAGATGGCACATTTCATTCCTTGCAACAAGATAGACGATGCTTCACATATTGCCAATCTCTTTTGTAGGGAAATCTTGCGACTTCATGGATTGCCAAAGACGATTGTCTCGAATCGTGACGTCAAGTTCCTGAGTTTGATAGAGGCAAAGGTGTCCCGTCTTTCGATGAGATGATGGATATCGCTTTGGTGGAAGTCGACTTTGACGATCCGACTACGAACGTGCGAGGACGTCGCGCCTTAGCAATCGCTAAACCAACTCCGAGAGGTTATTGACCACGCCGGAGCACGATCAACCTGACCACGAGGGTCTGTTTCCTGCGAGCAAACGAAGAACAAGCAAGAAACTGAGATTGCAATCTGGATATTGCGAATATAAGATGAAAGCTTTATTGATCAAGGTGGGGTTCTGTGACGCCTTTGTCTGGTCGTTGAACACAAACGAAGTACGCGAAGTTGCAGCTATGGCGAACTTTTAATCTAAACAAAACCCAAAGTCTAAACGGTGCCCTAAGGGCTGTATATATGGAGGAAGAGAGGGGGAATTTCGTGGCCCTTGGTGGAGGGGTCCGAAATCAACCCTATCTCTTGTTTCCCCACACATACGGACTCTAAAAATAGCCTATACTTATGTATTTCAAAATTACATGGGCCTGGCCCAATAATAAGGTGACGCAGCACCTAAAATAGCCTCGGGACGAAATTTATGAAGTGGCATCTTGTATATTTCGTCCAAGGCTTCATGCACCCATTATGGTGGCTTCAAAGTCCTGAAATCATCACTTGTAACTCCGTTCTTGTTCCCCTTGCGCATGCCATCATCTCCATGCTTGTTCTTGCTCCAATGTTCATCCTTCTCCAAGCTAGGCCCTTCATTTGTAAGCAAAACAAATGTATCCAATTTAGGCAGCATCATATTCTCATGAACATTAGAATCATTACCAAGAAACGAAAGTACCTGGTAATTTAGTTGGCGTGCACGAGCTCTAGTAATTGGTCCAGTATGTATAGCAGCAGGGGCTGTGGGTGTAACAATTGTATTGATATCCTCATCAAAACCATACACAACTTCAAAAGGGCACATCTTAGTAGTAGAATGCAATGAACGATTATAAGCAAATTCAATATGAGGCAAGCATTCCTCCCACATTTTCTTATTATTCTTCAAAACAGCCCTAAGCATAGTAGACAATGTTCTATTGACTACTTCAGTTTGTCCATCAGTTTGGGGGTGACAAGTAGTACTAAAAAGCAGTTTAGTCCCCAACTTAGCCCATAAACATCTCCAAAAGTGGCTAAGAAATTTAGTATCACGATCTGAAACAATAGTATTTGGCACACCATGCAAGCGAATAATTTCACGAAAGAACAAATCAGCAACATTAACAGCATCATCGCTTTTATGACATGGTATAAAGTGTGCCATTTTCGAGAATCTATCCACGACAACAAATATGCTATCCCTCCCCTTCTTTGTTCGAGGTAAACCTAAAACAAAGTCCATAGATATATCCTCCCAAGGAACACTAGGTACAGGCAACGGCATATATAAACCATGAGGATTGAGTCGTGACTTAGCTTTTTGACATGTAGTGCAGCGAGCAATAAAACGCTCAACATCCCGTCTCATCTTTGGCCAAAAGAAATGTGTAGCAAGTACGTCCTCCTTCTTCTTCACGCCAAAGTGTCCCATTAATCCTCCTCCATGCGCCTCCTGCAACAACAAAAGACGAACGGAGCTAGCTGGAATGCATAGCTTGTTAGCACGAAACACAAATCCATCGTTAACAACAAACTTGTTCCACATTCTTCCTTCTTTACAATTCTGCATTACATCTTTAAAATCGGCATCATGCACATATTGATCTTTGATGGTCTCCAAACCAAATATTTTGAAGTCAAGTTGTGAAAGCATAGTATAGCGACGAGACAATGCATCAGCAATAACATTTTCTTTTCCCTTCTTGTGTTTAATGACATAAGGGAAAGTCTCAATGAATTCAACCCATTTAGCATGTCTACGATTCAGTTTAGCTTGACTTTTAATATGTTTCAAAGATTCATGATCAGAATGTATAACAAATTCTTTGGGCCATAAATAATGTTGCCATGTTTCTAAAGTCCGAACAAGAGCATATAATTCTTTATCATAAGTAGAATAATTCAGACTAGGCCCACTCAATTTTTCAGAAAAGTATGCAACAGGTTTGCCATCTTGTAATAACACACCTCCTAATCCAATTCCACTAGCATCACATCCAAGCTCAAAAGTCTTATTAAAATCAGGAAGTTGGCGTAAAGGAGCATGTGTCAACTTATATTTCAATACCGTGAAGGCTTCTTCCTGTGCAGTACCCCAAACAAAAGGCACATCCTTCTTTGTAAGCTCGTTGAGAGGTGCAGCAATGGTGCTGAAATCTCTCACAAAACGCCTATAGAATCCAGCGAGGCCAAGAAAACTCCTCACTTGTGTGACCGTTTTGGGCTGCGGCCAACTCTCAATAGCTTCAATCTTGGCTTTGTCAACTTCAATTCCCTGTGGAGTAACAACATAGCCAAGAAAAGATACTCGGTCGGTGCAAAAGGTGCACTTCCCAAGGTTACCAAACAAACGTGCATCTCGTAGAGCAATAAAAACAGCACGTAAATGTTCCAAATGTTCTTCCAAAGATCTGCTATAAATCAGTATGTCATCAAAGTAAACTACCACAAATCGTCCAATGAAAGCACGTAAAACTTCGTTCGTTAATCTCATGAAAGTACTAGGTGCATTAGTTAACCCAAAAGGCATGACTAACCACTCATATAATCCAAACTTAGTTTTAAATGCTGTTTTCCATTCATCTCCCAATTTCATACGAATTTGATGGTAGCCACTACGCAAATCAACTTTGGAGAATATTGTAGAGCCACTCAATTCATCAAGCATATCATCTAGCCTAGGAATAGGATGACGATAACGAATAGTAATATTATTAATGCCTCTACAATCAACACACATACGTGATGTACCATCCTTTTTCGGCACTAGAATAATAGGAACATCACAAGGACTAAGGGATTCGCGTATATAACCTTTGTCGAGAAGCTCTTGTACTTGGCGCATAATCTCCTTCGTCTCCTCTGGATTGGTACGGTATGGTGCACGGTTTGGCAGTGAAGCACCGGGAATTAAGTCAATCTGATGCTCAATCCCTCGAATAGGCGGTAATCCCGGTGGCACGTCTTGTGGAAAGACGTCAGCGAACTCCTGCAAAATGTTAGTGACAGCAGGAGGCAAAGAGGAAGGCACGTCCTCGAATGAAAATAATGCCTCTTTGCACACAAAAGCATAGCAAATAGATTTGCTGAAATCTAGCTCATCAATATCAGATTTGGTGGCAAATAAACATGCACTTTTCAATTTAATTTCAGAAGCAACACTAGATGGTTTATTATTAGGCTTCATTTGTTGCTCAAATTCTTTTGCCACAATCTGATTTTCACACTTATTCTTCTCCTGTTGTGCTTTATTAGCTCTATTAATATCATCTTTCAAAATGGAATCAGGAGTCATAGGAAGCAAAGTAATATTTTTATCCTTATGAACAAGAGTATAGTGATTGTTTCTACCATGGTGTACAGAATTTTTATCAAATTGCCATGGTCTACCAAGTAATAAGGAACATGCTTGCATAGGTACCACATCACAATCAACATAATCAGCATATGTAGAGATACTAAAATGCACACGAACAGTACGTGTTACCTTAACCTTGCCGCTGTTGTTGAACCATTGGATGTAGTAAGGATGTGGATGTGGTCTTGTGGTGAGAGAAAGCTTCTCCACCATCTCCATGCTAGCCAAGTTGTTGCAACTACCTCCGTCTATGATGACGCGCACAGAACGTTCCTTCACAACTCCCTTGGTATGGAACAAATTGTGCCTCTGATTTTGCTCAGCTTGTGTGACCTGCACACTCAAAACTCATTGAGCAACTAAACATTCATACCTGTCAGCGTCTTCAGGAGCCATGTATTGCGTCTCATGATCAGAATCATGTCCACCATGTTCTTCACGTGTAATAAGAGCCAAAGTCTCCTCATCATAGTCACTAGCGGACTCATATCCACCATCCGCGGTAGCAATCATCACACGCGGAGATTTGCATTCTCTCGCGTAATGACCTCCTCCCTTACAACGACGACAAATAATATCACTTGTGTGCCCTGTTGATGCCATGGAAGAAGAAGAACGCTGTGCAGGCCCCGCAGGTGCGCTCTTGGCAGATAATGGTGGTTGTGCCTGTTTTCTTGTATCACGGCTGGAGGTGGCACCGGATGGAGGTGCTGGTGCAGTTGAAGTAGAAGATGCACGTGGTGTCCATGATGAAGGTCGGCCTGCAGAAAAGTTAGTTCGCCCCAATGCTTGTCGATCCTGCACTTCACGTTCAGCTTTACAAGCAAGATGGAATAAACGAGTGATATTAGTATACTCCTTATAGTCTAGAATGGTCTGAATCTCTCTATTTAATCCACCCAGAAAACGTGCAAGCATAGCTTCATTCTCCTCAACAATACCACATCTAAAAATGCTCTGATACCACTTGATAGAGGCGAGGGTCCCAATCTTTCGATGAGATGATAACTATCGATTTGGTGGAGACGACTTTGACGATCCGACTACAAACGTGCACGACGTTGCGCCTTAGCAATCGCTAAACCAATCTCCTGAGGTTACTGACAATGCCGGAAGCATGGTCAGCCTGACCACGAAGGTCTATTCCTGCAAGCAATCGAAGAACGAGCAAGAATATGATAAAGCAATCTGAATATTGCAAATATATATGAGGTATTGATAATGGTGGGGATCCGGAAGCGGTCTTGGTCTGGTCGTTGGACACAAACGAAGTACACGAAGTTGCAATGGCTAACTTTTAACTAAACAAATCCCCAGGAAAAGCTACTAGATGTATCTACTTATATAGGAGCAAGGGGTGGCGGCCAAGGAGGTGGGAGGACGTCCCAAGGCAGCCTAAAACTAAATCTAGGTCGTACAAGGCCAATGGGCCCAAGTGGAGGTGATGTAACACCTTTGGACTTGTAGTTTGACTCGGATTCTGCTGCAGCATCAGATTGTTTCGTCCACAACTCAACGCTCCGGACGAATTTGAAGGTGATTCCAATTGGGTTGGAAAGTGCACGAAATCTAGTTTCCAACAAAAAAAGAATCACCCAATTCGGAGTCCGTATGAAAAACTTGTGTGCGTTTTGAGTCAGGTATGTGTGTGTAGTCCGAATCTGAATCCAGAACGTGAGAGACTTGGACTCTATCTTCTCTTGGGCCAAAAGTGACGTGAGAGAACTTTTTGGACAGCAAATAAACATCTCTTTCTTCCTTATCTTCATATGTGGATTGTACAAATGTCCCATACACCTGCAATTAGACAAAACACAAAAGTGTGTGAAGTATTTTTGTTCTGGATAACATAAATAGATTATTGAATAGTTTGCACT
This sequence comes from Triticum dicoccoides, assembly GCF_002162155.2. Lineage (NCBI taxonomy): Eukaryota > Viridiplantae > Streptophyta > Magnoliopsida > Poales > Poaceae > Triticum > Triticum dicoccoides. The sequence goes on from NC_041393.1 coordinate 313,235,629, forward strand.
AGAAATCACCTGACAAATATGCATATATGCAATATTTTTGGTCATATCCAAGGTAGTCATGTCCTCATCAGTACCACATCACAATCAACATAATCAGCATATGTAGAGATACTAAAATGCACACGAACAGTACGTGTTACCTTAACCTTGCCGCTGTTGTTGAACCATTGGATGTAGTAAGGATGTGGATGTGGTCTTGTGGTGAGAGAAAGCTTCTCCACCATCTCCATGCTAGCCAAGTTGTTGCAGCTCCCGCCGTCTATTATGACGCGCACAGAACGTTCCTTCACAACTCCCTTGGTATGGAACAAATTGTGCCTCTGATTTTGCTCAGCTTGTGTGACCTGCACACTCAAAACACGTTGAGCAACTAAACATTCATACCTGTCAGCGTCTTCAGGAGCCATGTATTGCGTCTCATGATCAGAATCATCTCCACCATGTTCTTCACGTGTAATAAGAGCCAATGTCTCCTCATCATAGTCACTAGCGGACTCATATCCACCATCCGCGGTAGCAATCATCACACGCGGAGATTTGCATTCCCTCGCATAATGACCTCCTCCCTTACAACGACGACAAATAATATCACTTGTGTGCCCTGTTGATGCCATGGAAGAAGAAGAACGCTGTGCAGGCCCCGCAGGTGCGCTCTTGGCAGATAATGGTGGTTCTGCCTGTTTTCTTGTATCACGGCTGGAGGTGGCACCGGATGGAGGTGCTGGTGCAGTTGAAGTAGAAGATGCACGTGGTGTCCATGATGAAGGTCGGCCTGCAGAAAAGTTAGTTCGCCCCAATGCTTGTCGATCCTGCACTTCACGTTCAGCTTTACAAGCAAGATGGAATAAACGAGTGATATTAGTATACTCCTTATAGTCTAGAATGGTCTGAATCTCTCTATTTAATCCACCCAGAAAACGTGCAAGCATAGCTTCATTCTCCTCAACAATACCACATCTAATCATGCCAGTTTGTAATTCCTGATAATATTCTTCTACAGAATTTCTCCCTTGTCTTAAACGCTGCAATTTTTGAAGCAATTCACGTTGATAATATGGTGGAACCCAACGCGTACGCATAGCAGTTTTCAAAGCAGCCCAAGTAGTTGGAATAGGATATAATCTACAATGTTCAGACCACCATACACATGCAAAACTAGTGAAAACACAAACAGCAGCAGCAACTCGTCTCTCCTGAGGATATTGTAAACATGTAAATCGTTGTTCAGTTTCTAACTCCCAAGTAAGATATATATCAGGAACATATCTACCCTCAAATGGTGGAATATTCAATTTCAGTTTAGGAATATGGACATCATCGCGTACCTGAGGTGGTGGTGCAGGCCTACCATTACGAATATATACCTGAGGTCGACCTGCTGGTGGTGGTGCTGGTGGCTGCTCGTAGATCTGATTTTGATCAACCTCATCCTCATAATCGCCCGCATACTCATCATCCTCCTGGGTACCAGCAACAGCAGTAGCAGGAGCCACAGAAGTATCAACAGCAGCACCAACAGTTTGGCCAAACGCAAGAGGAACACGGCTCGCTCGGCGAAGGTCTATTTCGCGACGTGGAGGTAGTCGTTGTTGTTGTTGTTGGAGAGGTGCGTTAGGTGCAGCGGGTGGTGGTGGTGGAAGACGCTCGAGCAATTCATTAAATATGTTATCGAGCTTTGTTTCGAACGTCTTCTCAAGGCCAGTGATCTTCTCCATGGCCTCTTTAAAATTGTTCAGCACATCTTGCACCTGTTCAGTCATCATTTGCTGAAACTTATCATGAAGCTCCTTGTTCGATAAATTCTCCCAGTCAATCTCGTCGGCTTGTGATCCTGGCATGGTTAGCAGCAACAGAAACACCCAAGAATATGATCCTACAGACTACGAACAAGTGGTGGTGGTGGGTGTCACAAATCCGTCAAGCAAAACTCAAATTCTTACCAGTTCTTACCCAGCAACAGGCGGTGATCGGCAACCGTTGTAGTCACAACTCTCAAAGCTTGGATAGAGCGATTACCAAGGAGAGTCAAACGCACGACGTAGATGTATGTGGAGCTGGGAAGGCTTATACTATGGTAGCAAAAAGGGTCAGCAATAATCAATTCAGAGATGCAAAGTTGAATAAACGCTCAACGACGGTACTGTGCTGGTCCTAGGCTAGACTGTGCTAGAGACGCGAGCCTAGAACACCAACAAAATCACGGCGCGGCACGTAAACAAGGGAAAAGCACACTCTGAAACTTTTTTTTCGCTCTTTTTTTTGCGCTTTTTTTTGCGCTGCTTTTTTTTTTGCGAAAAATCACTATAATGGCGAGTATCTGAAAACTCTTCCTAGCTCAAACTGACAGGATGGGCACGAAATTTTTCGACCAATTTTTTTTTTGACTGCCCGGACACAAAAACTGGAAACGGGTCAAAAAAAACTTCCTATAATGGCACCTGTCTCAAAACACTCAGAAACACCTTAAAATAGGATAGCCAGAATTTTTTTCGAAAAATGCGTTTTCGAAAAATTTTGGGCCTAAACGGAGCGTGGCTACCCGACTCTTTTTTTTTCCGAAACCTACTCCGGCAAGGAAACACGAATCAGAATCTAGATGGATCCCGAAAACAAACCTAATAAGCAAGGAACTCGGATTGGTGGTGGATATATGGTGGTGGTATATGGCAGCGGTGGTGGTAGCGGTGGTGGTAGCGGTGGTAGTATATGGATATGGATCGGTGGTGGTATATGGGCACGGATTGGTGGTGGTATATGGATACGAATTCGGAGCGGTGGTGGTAGATGGCAGGGGCGATGATGATGGTGCGGCGGCGGCGTGACAACTTATGACCAGAACTCGAAACTCTAAAAGACTAGACTCTAAGACCAGCAACTAGACCGACGATGCAACCGCAAATTCAACAAAGCAAAACCCTAAAAAGATTATGCAAAGGCTCAGATTGGTTCGGATATGATGAACTAACCCTAATTTTTTTTTGTGTGGCTTTTTCGTGGACTGTAGGTATGAAGAACATACTCGATCTAAACTACGAAAAACTGTAAAATCTCACCGAGCAACCTGGAAATCTGATACCACTTGATAGAGGCAAAGGTGTCCCGTCTTTCGATGAGATGATGGATATCGCTTTGCTGGAAGTCGACTTTGACGATCCGACTACGAACGTGCGAGGACGTCGCGCCTTAGCAATCGCTAAACCAACTCCGAGAGGTTATTGACCACGCCAGAGCACGATCAACCTGACCACGAGGGTCTGTTTCCTGCGAGCAAACGAAGAACAAGCAAGAAACTAAGATTGCAATCTGGATATTGCGAATATAAGATGAAAGCTTTATTGATCAAGGTGGGGTTCTGTGACGCCTTTGTCTGGTCGTTGAACACAAACGAAGTACGCGAAGTTGCAGCTATGGCGAACTTTTAATCTAAACAAAACCCAAAGTCTAAACGATGCCCTAAGGGCTGTATATATGGAGGAAGAGGGGGGAATTTCGTGGCCCTTGGTGGAGGGGTCCGAAATCAACCCTATCTCTTGTTTCCCCACACATACGGACTCTAAAAAGAGCCTATACTTATGTATTTCGAAATTACATGGGCCTGGCCCAATAATAAGGTGACGCAGCACCTAAAATAGCCTCGGGACGAAATTTATGAAGTGGCATCTTGTATATTTCGTCCAAGGCTTCATGCACCCATTATGGTGGCTTCAAAGTCCTGAAATCATCACTTGTAACTCCGTTCTTGTTCCCCTTGCGCATGCCATCATCTCCATGCTTGTTCTTGCTCCAATGTTCATCCTTCTCCAAGCTAGGCCCTTCATTTGTAAGCAAAACAAATGTATCCAATTTAGGCAGCATCATATTCTCATGAACATTAAAATCATTACCAAGAAACGAAAGTACCTGGTAATTTAGTTGGCGTGCACGAGCTCTAGTAATTGGTCCAGTATGTATAGCAGCAGGGGCTGTGGGTGTAACAATTGTATTGATGTCCTCATCACAAAGGCTCAGATTGGTTTGGATATGATGAACTAACCCTAAAATTTTTTTGTGGCTTTTTCGTGGACTGTAGGTATGAAGAACAGACTCGATCTAAACTACGAAAAACTGTAAAATCTAACCGAGCAACCTGGAAATCTGATACCACTTGATAGAGGCAAAGGTGTCTCGTCTTTCGATGAGATGATGGATATCGCTTTGGTGGAAGTCGACTTTGACGATCCGACTACGAACGTGTGAGGACGTCGCGCCTTAGCAATCGCTAAACCAACTCCGAGAGATTATTCACCACGCCGGAGCACGATCAACCTGACCACGAGGGTCTGTTTCCTGCGAGCAAACGAAGAACAAGCAAGAAACTAAGATTGCAATCTGGATATTGCGAATATAAGATGAAAGCTTTATTGATCAAGGTGGGGTTCTGTGACGCCTTTGTCTGGTCGTTGAACACAAACGAAGTACGCGAAGTTGCAGCTATGGCGAACTTTTAATCTAAACAAAACCCAAAGTCTAAACGATGCCCTAAGGGCTGTATATATGGAGGAAGAGGGGGGAATTTCGTGGCCCTTGGTGGAGGGGTCCGAAATCAACCCTATCTCTTGTTTCCCCACACATACGGACTCTAAAAATAGCCTATACTTATGTATTTCGAAATTACATGGGCCTGGCCCAATAATAAGGTGACGCAGCACCTAAAATAGCCTCGGGACGAAATTTATGAAGTGGCATCTTGTATCTTTCGTCCAAGGCTTCATGCACCCATTATGGTGGCTTCAAAGTCCTGAAATCATCACTTGTAACTCCGTTCTTGTTCCCCTTGCGCATGCCATCATCTCCATGCTTGTTCTTGCTCCAATGTTCATCCTTCTCCAAGCTAGGCCCTTCATTTGTAAGCAAAACAAATGTATCCAAATTAGGCAGCATCATATTCTCATGAACATTAGAATCATTACCAAGAAACGAAAGTACCTGGTAATTTAGTTGGCGTGCACGAGCTCTAGTAATTGGTCCAGTATGTATAGCAGCAGGGACTGTGGGTGTAACAATTGTATTGATGTCCTCATCACTTCCTCAACACCACTTGATGAGGACATGACTACCTTGGATACGACCAAAAATATTGCATACATGCATATTTGTCAGGTGATTTCTAATGCAAACTATTCAATAATCTATTTATGTTATCCAGAACAAAAATACTTCACACACTTTTGTGTTTTGTCTAATTGTAGGTGTATGAGACATTTGTACAATCCACATATGAAGATAAGGGAAAAGGAGAAGTTTAGGTTGTGTTCAAAAAGTCCTCTCCCGTCACTTTTGGGCCAAGAGAAGATAGAGTCCAAGTCTCTCACGTTCTGGATTCAGATTCGGACTGCACAGACATACCTGACTCAAAACGCTAACAACTTTTCCATACGGACTCCGAATTGGGTGATTCTTTTTTTTGTTGGAAACTAGATTTCGTGATCTTTCCAACCCAATTGGATTCACCTTCAAATTCATCCGGAGCGTTGAGTTACCGACGAAACAATCTGACGTTGCAGCAGAATTCGAGTCAAACTACAAGCCCAAAGGTGTTGCATCACCTCCACTTGGGGCCATGAGCCTTGTACGACCTAGGGTTAGTTTTAGGCTGCCTTGGGACGTGCTCCCACCTCCTTGGCCGCCACCCCTTGCTCCTATATAAGTAGATCCATCTAGTAGCTTTTTCCGGGGGATTTGTTTAGTTAAAAGTTAGCCATTGCAACTTCGTGTACTTCGTTTGTGTCCAACGACCAGACCAAGACCGCTTCCGGATCCCCACCATTATCAATACTTCATATATATTTGCAATATTCAGATTGCTTTATCATATTCTTGCTCGTTCTTCGATTGCTTGCAGGGATAGACCTTCGTGGTCAGGCTGACCGTGCTTCCAGCATCGTCAGTAACCTCAGGAGATTGGTTTAGCGATTGCTAAGGCGCAACGTCGTGCACGTTTGTAGTCGGATCGTCAAAGTCGTCTCCACCAAATCGATAGTTATCATCTCATCGAAAGATCGGGACCCCCGCCTCTATCAAGTGGTATCAGTTTTCAGGTTGCTCGGTGAGAATTTCCAGTTTTCCTAGATTAGATTTATTTTCTTACCTATTGTCCAAGAAAAATCCACAAAAAAGAGTTAGATCTATTCATCCTTTGTCCAAGCCAGTCTGAGCCTTTGCAATTTTCTTTTCATTGCTTGCATAGTTGAATTATCGGTTGCATCGTCGTGTCGAGTTGCTGGTCTTAGTGTCTAGGTCGTTTAGAGTTTCGAGTTCTGTTCACATTAGTCACGTCGCCGCTGCATCGTTATCCCTTCCGCTGTCCACCACCTGATAGAGGCGAGGGTCCCGATCTTTCGATGAGATGATAACTATCGATTTGGTGGAGACGACTTTGACAATCCGACTACAAACGTGCACGACGTTGCGCCTTAGCAATCGCTAAACCAATCTCCTGAGGTTACTGACGATGCTGGAAGCACGGTCAGCCTGACCACGAAGGTCTATTCCTGCAAGCAATCGAAGAACGAGCAAGAATATGATAAAGCAATCTGAATATTGTAAATATATGTGAAGTATTGATAATGGTGGGGATCCGGAAGCGGTCTTGGTCTGGTCGTTGGACACAAACGAAGTACACGAAGTTGCAATGGCTAACTTTTAACTAAACAAATCCCAAGGAAAAGCTACTAGATGGATCTACTTATATAGGAGCAAGGGGTGGAGGCCAAGGAGGTGGGAGGACGTCCCAAGGCAGCCTAAAATTAAATCTAGGTCGTACAAGGCCAATGGGCCCAAGTGGAGGTGATGTAACACCTTTGGACTTGTAGTTTGACTCGGATTCTGTTGCAGCATCAGATTGTTTCGTCCACAACTCAACGCTCCGGACGAATTTGAAGGTGATTCCAATTGGGTTGGAAAGTGCACGAAATCTAGTTTCCAACAAAAAAAGAATCATCCAATTCGGAGTCCGTATGAAAAACTTGTGTGCGTTTTGAGTCAGGTGTGTCTGTGCAGTCCGAATCTGAATCCAGAACGTGAGAGACTTGGACTCTATCTTCTCTTGGGCCAAAAGTGACGTGAGAGAACTTTTTGGACAGCAAATAAACATCTCTTTCTTCCTTATCTTCATATGTGGATTGTACAAATGTCCCATACACCTGCAATTAGACAAAACACAAAAGTGTGTGAAGTATTTTTGTTCTGGATAACATAAATAGATTATTGAATAGTTTGAACTAGAAATCACCTGACAAATATGCATATATGCAATATTTTTGGTCATATCCAAGGTAGTCATGTCCTCATCATCCTCCCCTTCTTGAAAATAAAGCCGTCCTCGGCGTTGCTTAATCTGAAATGTGGCTAACAAAAGAGACAAGGTGTACATGTTGTATATGTATATGTCATCCATTTTTACTTCCCTTGATTTTTGCATATATGACACATGAATAGATGAGTAACTTGCATAGTTCATAAAATCTAAAGCCAAAAAATTAGCACAAGAAGTAGAAGGCATGAAAATATTGCAACTCAGTTTGCACATATAAGTGAAGCTCTTATTCACTTCAAAAGATTGGCAATCTTCATCATTAAACCATCCTAACTTCGATGAATAAACCTTACTTGCATCAAATTTACATGCTACAACATGCTTAAATAAGCAAACATGCCATAAGTCATTGGACACAGAATCATCATCAAGTTTAGAGGTCATATCAAAATGATTAAACATTGGTTCTTTTGCATCAACAGTTAATTCAATGGGTGCACTCAAAATTGTTGATATTTCAGTTGTTTGATCACATGACGCATTCATGACAGTAACAAGAGTCTCTAAAATAGGTGGTGTGCTCAAATCAACAGGTAACTCAACACATGATGCATTCAAGTTAACTAGGCATGCTTCATTCTCATGTGAAGTTATATCATCAAGACCTTTACTGTTACCTCGCAGAGATGTAGCTGATGTAGGTACGGACGTTGACAATGTACCATACTCTTGAGATGATATCGCGCTCACAATCCGAGGTGGGGCTGCTCTAGTAGGTGCTGATAGAGGCAAAGGTGTCCCGTCTTTCGATGAGATGGTGGATTTCGCTTTGGTGGAAGTCGACTTTGACGATCCGACTACGAACGTGCGAGGACGTCGCGCCTTAGCAATCGCTAAACCAACTCCGAGAGGTTATTGACCACGCCGGAGCACGATCAACCTGACCACGAGGGTCTATTTCCTGCGAGCAAACGAAGAACAAGCAAGAAACTAAGATTGCAATCTGGATATTGCGAATATAAGATGAAAGCTTTATTGATCAAGGTGGGGTTCTGTGACGCCTTTGTCTGGTCGCTGAACACAAACGAAGTACGCGAAGTTGCAGCTATGGCGAACATTTAATCTAAACAAAACCCAAAGTCTAAACGATGCCCTAAGGGCTGTATATATGGAGGAAGAGGGGGGAATTTCGTGGCCCTTGGTGGAGGGGTCCGAAATCAACCCTATCTCTTGTTTCCCCACACATACGGACTCTAAAAATAGCCTATACTTATGTATTTCGAAATTACATGGGCCTGGCCCAATAATAAGGTGACGCAGCACCTAAAATAGCCTCGGGACGAAATTTATGAAGTGGCATCTTGTATATTTCGTCCAAGGCTTCATGCACCCATTATGGTGGCTTCAAAGTCCTGAAATCATCACTTGTAACTCCGTTCTTGTTCCCCTTGCGCATGCCATCATCTCCATGCTTGTTCTTGCTCCAATGTTCATCCTTCTCCAAGCTAGGCCCTTCATTTGTAAGCAAAACAAATGTATCCAATTTAGGCAGCATCATATTCTCATGAACATTAGAATCATTACCAAGAAACGAAAGTACCTGGTAATTTAGTTGGCGTGCACGAGCTCTAGTAATTGGTCCAGTATGTATAGTGATAGAGGCGAGGGTCTGGATCTTTCGATGAGATGATAACTATCGATTTGGTGGAGACGACTTTGACGATCCGACTACAAACGTGCACGACGTTGTGCCTTAGCAATCGCTAAACCAACTCCGAGAGGTTATTGACCATGCTGGAGCACGATCAACCTGACCACGAAGGTCTATTCCTGCAAGCAATCGAAGAACGAGCAAGAATATGATAAAGCAATCTGAATATTGCGAATATATATGAAGTATAGATAATGGTGGGGATCCGGAAGCGGTCTTGGTCTGGTCGTGGGACACAAACGAAGTACACGAAGTTGCAATGGCTAACTTTTAACTAAACAAATCCCAAGGAAAAGCTACTAGATGGATCTACTTATATAGGAGCAAGGGGTGGCGGCCAAGGAGGTGGGAGGACGTCCCAAGGCAGCCTAAAACTAAATCTAGGTCGTACAAGGCCAATGGGCCCAAGTGGAGGTGATGTAACACCTTTGGACTTGTAGTTTGACTCGGATTCTGCTGCAGCATCAGATTGTTTCGTCCACAACTCAACGCTCCGGACGAATTTGAAGGTGATTCCAATTGGGTTGGAAAGTGCACGAAATCTAGTTTCCAACAAAAAAAGAATCACCCAATTCGGAGTCCGTATGAAAAACTTGTGTGCGTTTTGAGTCAGGTATGTCTGTGCAGTCCGAATCTGAATCCAGAACGTGAGAGACTTGGACTCTATCTTCTCTTGGGCCAAAAGTGACGTGAGAGAACTTTTTGGACAGCAAATAAACATCTCTTTGTTCATTATCTTCATATGTGGATTGTACAAATGTCCCATACACCTGCAATTAGACGAAACACAAAAGTGTGTGAAGTATTTTTGTTCTGGATAACATAAATAGATTATTGAATAGTTTGCACTAGAAATCACCTGACAAATATGCATATATGCAATATTTTTGGTCATATCCAAGGTAGTCATGTCCTCATCATCCTCCCCTTCTTGAAAATAAAGCCGTCCTCGGCGTTGCTTAATCTGAAATGTGGCTAACAAAAGAGACAAGGTGTACATGTTGTATATGTATATGTCATCCATTTTTACTTCCCTTGATTTTTGCATATATGACACATGAATAGATGAGTAACTTGCATAGTTCATAAAATCTAAAGCCAAAAAATTAGCACAAGAAGTAGAAGGCATGAAAATATTGCAACTCAGTTTGCACATATAAGTGAAGCTCTTATTCATTTCAAAAGATTGACAATATTCATCATTCAACCATCCCAACATTGGTGAATAAACCTTACTTGCATCAAATTTACATGCTACAACATGCTTAAATAAGCAAACATGCAATAAGTCATTGGACACAGAATCATCACCAAGATTAGAGGTCATATCAAAATGATTAAACATTGGTTCTTTTGCATCAATAGTTAATTCAATGGGTGCACTCAAAATTGTTGGTATTTCAGTTGTTTGATCACATGGCAAAGTCAAATTATCAACGTAGTCCTCTAAAATAGGTGGTGTGATCAAAGTAGTGGGTAGCTCATCAGATGGTGCATTCAAATTGACAAGGCATTCATCATTCTCATGTAGAGATGGAAGATCAGTACCTTTGTCATTACCTCTTATGATCAACTCAGATGATGTAGCCACTCTCGGGGGCGACGTGTCACATGGTGGAGGTGATGTAGTCCTGACAACAACGGATGTGGTTGTCATAGTATGCCTAGTAGTTGAAGGAACAATCATATCAACTCTTGGAATGTGCACCGTGCGCTTGTTCTCCTCGTGGCCAACACGTCGTTTTATTTCCTGTTCAGCTTTGCAAGCAAGATGAAACAAATGGTCCATAGGATAACACTCTTCATGAATTAGTATCTCTTGAATATCACGGTTTAATCCTCCCCAAAATCTATCCATAAAATCATCTTCACTTTCTTCTAAAGAGGAATGCAACAAGGTAGTTTGTAAATCATCATAATATTTTGTTACAGTTTCACTACCTTGTTTTAAGTGTTGCAACTTCTTAATCATGTCACGAGTATAATAAGCAGGGACGAAAGTATGTCGCATGGCAAGTTTCAAATCATCCCAAGTAGTAGGTATATAATTTGTGTGTAACCGACAATATTCACTCCACCAAACCAAAGCATAACCAGTGAAAGAACCAACCGCAACCTTAACCTTTTTATGTTCATCGAAATTATGGGAAGCAAATATATTTTTTATGTCGAACTCCCATTCAATATATAAAGCAGGTTTAGAACGGCCATTAAATGGTGGTATAGATACATTAACCTAATCATGTGCATTTGGATGTTTGTGCACCTCTCGTGACGGTTGTGGTATTTGCAAAGGTGGTGGCACGTCTCCCGCGATCGACAAAGCCCATAAATTGACTCTGGATCCTATCATGATTAGTAGAACAAGAAACAAAACCCAAAAATAATGTTCCTATAACTACTAGGATGTGGTGGTAAAACGCTCACAGTAAAGCAAATATCAATGTCTTACAAGTTCTTACCATGCAGCAGGCGGTGATCGGCAACCAGCGGTGTCAAGTAACTCCGAATATTGAGTAAAGCGATTGCCAGGGGAGCGTACGTATACACGGTGTAGAAATATGTGGAGCTGGGTTGGCTATATATGGTAGCAAAAGATTAGCAATAATCAATTCAAAGATGCAATGTTGAATAAACGCTCAACGACGGTACTGTGCTGGTCCTAGGCTAGACCGAACTAGAGACGCGAGCCTAGAACACTAATGAGGTCACGTTGTAGCACAACCAGCATCAATGAAGGATAGAAAGTAGCTCTGGACAGCAAGATATAAGTGAAGATCACAACGGCAGTAAAGATAATGATGTGAAACAATAGCCAAGCTGTTTTACTGAACAGTGCACAAAACAGATTCCAATCCGAATTCAGGTACGAGATTGATTCTAGATAGATCCAATTTTTTTTCTTTTTCTTCTCCCTCTTTTTCTTTTTTTTTCTTTCCTTCTTTCTCTCTTTTTTTTTCTTTATCTTCTTTTTCTCCCTCTTTCCAAGACAAACTAGATAAGATGCAGATTCGATCAGGCGAAGATGTGAGTGACCTCAACTATGATATGACAATGAACGGTGGGTAGCACGTGGAGGAAATTGATGGATGTGTGGTGGACAGCGGAAGGGATTACGCTGCAGCGGCGACATGACTAATGTGAACAGAACTCAAAACTCTAAACGACCTAGACACTAAGACCAGCAACTCGACACGACGATGCAACCGATAATTCAACTATGCAAGCAATGAAAAGAAAATTGCAAAGGCTCAGACTGGCTTGGACCAAGGATGAATAGATCTAACTCTTTTTTGTGGCTTCTTATTGGACAATAGGTAAGAAAATAAATCTAATCTAGGAAAACTGGAAATTCTCACCGAGCAACCTGAAAACTGATACCACTTGATAGAGGCGAGGGTCCCGATCTTTTGATGAGAAGATAACTATCGATTTGGTGGAGACGACTTTGACGATCCGACTACAAACGTGCACGACGTTGCGCCTTAGCAATCGCTAAACCAATCTCCTGAGGTTACTGACGATGCTGGAAGCACGGTCAGCCTGGCCACGAAGGTCTATTCCTGCAAGCAATCGAAGAACGAGAAATAATATGATAAAGCAATCTGAATATTGCAAATATATATGAAGTATTGATAATGGTGGGGATCCGGAAGCGGTCTTGGTCTGGTCGTTGGACACAAACGAAGTACACGAAGTTGCAATGGCTAACTTTTAACTAAACAAATCCCAAGGAAAAGCTACTAGATGGATCTACTTATATAGGAGCAAGGGGTGGAGGCCAAGGAGGTGGGAGGACGTCCCAAGGCAGCCTATAACTAAATCTAGGTCGTACAAGGCCAATGGGCCCAAGTGGAGGTGATGTAACACCTTTGAACTTGTAGTTTGACTCGGATTCTGTTGCAGCATCAGATTGTTTCGTCCACAACTCAACGCTCCGGACGAATTTGAAGGTGATTCCAATTGGGTTGGAAAGTGCACGAAATCTAGTTTCCAACAAAAAAAGAATCATCCAATTCGGAGTCCGTATGAAAAACTTGTGTGCGTTTTGAGTCAGGTGTGTCTGTGCAGTCCGAATCTGAATCCAGAACGTGAGAGACTTGGACTCTATCTTCTCTTGGGCCAAAAGTGACGTGAGAGAACTTTTTGGACAGCAAATAAACATCTCTTTCTTCCTTATCTTCATATGTGGATTGTACAAATGTCTCATACACCTGCAATTAGACAAAACACAAAAGTGTGTGAAGTATTTTTGTTCTGGATAACATAAATAGATTATTGAATAGTTTGCACTAGAAATCACCTGACAAATATGCATATATGCAATATTTTTGGTCATATCCAAGGTAGTCATGTCCTCATCACCACCCATCCATCAATTTCCTCCACGTGCTACCCACCGTTCATTGTCATAATCATAGTTGAGATCGTTCCCATCTTCGCTTGATCCAATCTACATCTTATCTAGTTTGTTTTGGAAAGAGGGAGAGAGAAAAAAAAGATAGAGAAAAAAAACGAGAGAAAAAAAAGTAAAAAAAAAAAGTCAGAGAAAAAAAAGAAAGGAAAAGAAAAAAAAGTGTGAGAAAAAAAGAGAGGAGAAAAAAAACAAAATTCGGATCTATCTAGACTCAATCTCGTAGTTGAATTCGGATTGGAATCTGTTTTGTGCACTGTTCAGTAAAACATGCATAACTTCCTCATATGAAGTATGTTTTGGCTCCGCGAGTACTCAAATGAAAGCTAGCGACGAGCCGCATCTAAATAGTTGCAGAAGCTAGTTCAGTATTTGGCACCTCAACATCAGCTTCTAAATAGGTCTACTGCTATTGTGATCTTCACTTATATCTTGCTGTCTAGAGCTACTTCATATCCTTTATTGATGCTAGTTGTGCTACGACGTGACCTCATTAGTGTTCTAGGCTCGCGTCTCTAGTTTGGTCTAGCCTAGGACCAGCACAGTACCGTCGTTGAGCGTTTATTCAACACTGCATCTCTGAATTGATTATTGCTAATCCTTTGCTACCATATATAGCCAACCCAGCTCCACATATTTCTACATCGTGTATACGTACGTTCCCCTGGCAATCCTTTTACACAATCTTCAGAGTTATTTGACACCGCTGGTTGCCTGTCAGCACCTGCCGCATGGTAAGAACTTGTAAGATATTGATATTTGCTTTACTGTGAGCACTTTACAACCACATCCTAGTAGTTCATAGGAACATTATTCTCGAATTTTGGTTCTTGTTTCTACTAATCATGACAGGTTCCAGAGATAGAAGTTCTTGGATGACGGACACATCTTCACCATCACGAGAGTTGGGACAACACACACAAGCATATGGTCAGGTTATCTCTTTATCATCATTTGAGGGTAGATTTAATCCTGCTATTTATCTAGCTTGGGAGTTTGAAGTAGAACAAGTTTTTAGTCACCATGATTTTTCCGAACTCGAGAGAGTACGAGCTACCATTAGAGCATTTACTGGTTTTGCTTCTGTTTGGTGGAGTGTACATTGTAAGAAAAACATTGATAACCAACCCACAACTTGGAAAGTTTTGAAAGCTGTAATGAGACAACATTTTTTTCCTCCTTACTATCGTCGATAATTGCGTCGCAAATTGGAGCAATTAAAACAAGGCAGTAACACTGTTCATGCTTACTACCAAGAGTTCAAATCTTATATGCATCATTGTGACATAGAAGAATCTGAGGATGATACAATGAATAGATTTTTTGGTGGTTTGAACCATGATATTCAGGCAAGATTTCAGTATATTCCTCGTTGCATTACTGGTATGTATGTCCGTGCTTGTACCTTTGAGAGACAAATACAGGAGGATGCATTGGGTGACTACAACAACTACTATTCCAGTTCATGCTCACCACCGCCGGTTGGTTACTCCACTATTGCACCTACTAGAGCAGCCCCACCTCGGATTGTGAGCGCGATATCATCTCAAGATATGGTACATTGTCAACGTCCGTACCTACATCAGCTACATCTCTGCGAGGTAACAGTAAAGGTCTTGATGATATAACTTCACATGAGAATGAAGCATGCCTAGTTAACTTGAATGCATCATGTGTTGAGTTACCTGTTGATTTGAGCACACCACCTATTTTAGAGACTCTTGTTACTGTCATGAATGCGTCATGTGATCAAACAACTGAAATATCAACAATTTTGAGTGCACCCATTGAATTAACTGTTGATGCAAAAGAACCAATGTTTAATCATTTTGATATGACCTCTAAACTTGATGATGATTCTGTGTCCAATGACTTATGGCATGTTTGCTTATTTAAGCATGTTGTAGCATGTAAATTTGATGCAAGTAAGGTTTATTCATCGAAGTTAGGATGGTTTAATGATGAAGATTGCCAATCTTTTGAAGTGAATAAGAGCTTCACTTATATGTGCAAACTGAGTTGCAATATTTTCATGCCTTCTACTTCTTGTGCTAATTTTTTGGCTTTAGATTTTATGAACTATGCAAGTTACTCATCTATTCATGTGTCATATATGCAAAAATCAAGGGAAGTAAAAATGGATGACATATACATATACAACATGTACACCTTGTCTCTTTTGTTAGCCACATTTCAGATTAAGCAACGCCGAGGACGGCTTTATTTTCAAGAAGGGGAGGATGATGAGGACATGACTACCTTGGATACGACCAAAAATATTGCATACATGCATATTTGTCAGGTGATTTCTAATGCAAACTATTCAATAATCTATTTATGTTATCCAGAACAAAAATACTTCACACACTTTTGTGTTTTGTCTAATTGTAGGTGTATGGGACATTTGTACAATCCACATATGAAGATAAGGGAAAAGGAGAAGTTTAGGTTGTGTTCAAAAAGTCCTCTCACGTCACTTTTGGGCCAAGAGAAGATAGAGTCCAAGTCTCTCACGTTCTGGATTCAGATTCGGACTGCACAGACATACCTGACTCAAAACGCCAACAACTTTTTCATACGGACTACAAATTGGGTGATTCTTTTTTTGTTGGAAACTAGATTTCGTGCTCTTTCCAACCCAATTGGATTCACCTTCAAATTCGTCCGGAGCGTTGAGTTACTGACGAAACAATCTGACGTTGCAGCAGAATCCGAGTCAAACTACAAGCCCAAAGGTGTTGCATCACCTCCACTTGGGCCCATGAGCCTTGTACGACCTAGGGTTAGTTTTAGGCTGCCTTGGGACGTCCTCCCACCTCCTTGGACGCCACCCCTTGCTCCTATATAAGTAGATCCATCTAGTAGCTTTTTCCGGGGGATTTGTTTAGTTAAAAGTTAGCCATTGCAACTTCGTGTACTTCGTTTGTGTCCAACGACCAGACCAAGACCGCTTCCGGATCCCCACCATTATCAATACTTCATATATATTTGCAATATTCAGATTGCTTTATCATATTCTTGCTCGTTCTTCGATTGCTTGCAGGAATAGACCTTCGTGGTCAGGCTGACCGTGCTTCCAGCATCGTCAGTAACCTCAGGAGATTGGTTTAGCAATTGCTAAGGCGCAACGTCGTGCACGTTTGTAGTCGGATCGTCAAAGTTGTCTCCACCAAATCGATAGTTATCATCTCATCGAAAGATCGGGACCCTCGCCTCTATCACCACTTGGACCCATGACAAGAGCTAGAGCCAAGGCTATCGAAGATAAGGTGAACTCGCTCCTTTCCGAACTTCCTCTCTCTACTCACGAGACTTGGCTACTACCTCATATGGACACTTTGTGTGTGATCAGGTACCTGGAGGAAAGCCATGGTGCATCTACATCCATTGGACAAGGAGACGAAGCTACCAACCGCGAAGGTCAAGAAGAAGATCAACCGGAGAAAGCTCCAGCCACCGGACGACCGGTCGGGACCGGACGTCCGGCGCATGAAGCCCCAGCCGCCAAGCGCAGTGAGCGGACGTCCGGCCCAAACCGGACGACCGGCCACACTCCAGCGAGCGGACGACCGAAACCACCGGACGACCGGCATCTGTCAACAGAATGGAAATTAGCGGAAGTAGGAAACTTCCGGACGTCCGGTGCACCCATTCCAGAGAGCTTCCAGCGGACGTCCGGCGACACCGGACGACCGGTCCCTCATGAACGACCGGACGTCCGGCCCCCAGCGGACGTCCGGTACCTATCTGCGCACAGTTTTGGGCCAAAGCCCATGTACCCCTCCACTTTGCCCCCTTTTGCACTAAGACTATAAATAGGACCCCTCCTCCTCCTAGCTAGGGCAGCATTGGATTAGCTCATGTTTGTGTGAGAGCCTTTGCTCATCCACTTGGATACTTCTCCACGGAGATCAGGACCTCTTCGTAGAAGATCCCCCAAGCGGATTCAAGACCCCTCTCGAGGGAAGACCATCAAGACCTCCGTTAGGAGATGAACTGTTCTTTGTATCCTTACCTTTGTTGATTGTGGATCATATGTATCTCTTTGTGTTCGGTGATCTAGCACTCGTGTGATTGATTCTCTGTCGGTTTCGTGATTCTCTCTCGTCCTCCCCGTGATTTCCCCTTTGTGCTTCCGCGTGTTCTTCGTGTTTCTCCTGTGGGATCCCTCCAAACGTGAAAGATCTTCCACCTAGGGTTTTGCCCTACATCAGAAACCATACTCAGACTTATGAATATGAGCGTGTGTCTTCAAACCGCTATGTTCATAGAACTAAGAACTTTTCTGCTTATTCATATGAGTATCGTTCTTCTCCTGCAAGGCTATTTGCTAGGGCTCCAAAGCCAAAATTCTCAGATGCTGCACTTAGACTCATTGCTTCTAAGCCACCCCTGAAGATGTGGGTGGTTAAGAAGAATTAACTTTCTTTTGCAGGGAAGGTCTCCAGCCGGAAATCAAAGGCGTCCGATGCTATTGCTGGAGACCTAAAACACATTATGGGACGCAAGATAAAATGCCCAAATAGTCTTACTATGTATTTCGTATCTGAATCGCTTGCCAGTCATACTATCAGTCCTAACCTTGATCTAAGCTTTGATAATCCTCTTGTGCGTTAAATATTTATGCTTCACAACTCTCTTGGTGAAGCCTATCCCCCAAACTGCTCTATAGGCCTCGACACCTCATGCTTCAGAATGGATTATGGACAATGGATGCACTAATCACATGACTGGCGATCGAAATCTTCTGATGGATTCAACGCTGCGTCCATCAGACAAGAACCACATCACATTTGCTGACACTGGTAAAAGCAAGGTATTGGGCCTAGGTAGAGTTGCAATCTCAAGGGATCAGCACATGGACAAAGTGATGCTTGTTGAATCCCTTTGTTTCAACTTAATGTCTGTCTCAATGCTTTGTGACTTAAACATGATTGTGCTATTCGGAAAATATTGCTGCCTTGTACTGATGGAATCTGACAAGTCTCTAGTCTTTGAAGGATATCGAAAATATGATCTGTATATGGTAGATTTCTTAGCAGGTCCACAGATGGCCGTATGTCTTCTTGCAAAAGCTTCAGAATGCTGGCTTTGGCAACGAAGGCTAGGGCATGCTGGCATGAGGAACTTGCACACTCTCGCGAAGAAGAAGCATGTTCTGGGCATCGAAGGCGTCAAGTTCAAGAAGGATCATTTGTGTGGCGCCTGCGAAGCTGGAAAGATGATAAGAGCCAAGTGATGAGGACATCAATACAATTGTTACACCCACAGCCCCTGCTGCTATACATACTGGACCAATTACTAGAGCTCGTGCACGCCAACTAAATTACCAGGTACTTTCGTTTCTTGGTAATGATTCTAATGTTCATGAGAATATGATGCTGCCTAAATAGGATACATTTGTTTTGCTTACAAATGAAGGGCCTAGCTTGGAGAAGGATGAACATTGGAGCAAGAACAAGCATGGAGATGATGGCATCCGCAAGGGGAACAAGAACGAAGTTACAAGTGATGATTTCAGGACTTTGAAGCCACCATAATGGATGCATGAAGCCTTGGACGAAATATACAAGATGCCACTTCATAAATTTCGTCCCGAGGCTACTTTAGGTGCTGCGTCACCTTATTATTGGGCCAGGCCCATGTAATTTCGAAATACATAAGTATAGGCTATTTTTAGAGTCTGTATGTGTGGGGAAACAAGAGATAGGGTTGATTTCGGACCCCTCCACCAAGGGCCACGAAATTCCTCCCTCTTCCTCCAATATACAGCCCTTAGGGCATCGTTTAGACTTTGGGTTTTGTTTAGATTAAAAGTTCGCCATAGCTGCAACTTCGCGTACTTCGTTTGTGTTCAGCGACCAGACAAAGGCGTCACAGAACCCCACCTTGATCAATAAAGCTTTCATCTTATATTCGCAATATCCAGATTGCAATCTCAGTTTCTTGCTTGTTCTTCGTTTGCTCGCAGGAAACAGACCCTCGTGGTCAGGTTGATCGTGCTCCGGCGTGGTCAATAACCTCTCGGAGTTGGTTTAGCGATTGCTAAGGTGCGACGTCCTCGCACGTTCGTAGTCGGATCGTCAAAGTCGACTGCCACCAAAGCGATATCCATCATCTCATCGAAAGACGGGACACCTTTGCCTCTATCAAGTGGTATCAGATTTCCAGGTTGCTCGGTGAGATTTTACAGTTTTTCGTAGTTTAGATCGAGTATGTTCTTCATACCTATAGTCCACAAAAAAGCCACAAAAAAAATTAGGGTTAGCATATCCGAACCAATCTGAGCCTTTGCATAATCTTTTTAGGGTTTTGCTTTGTTGAATTTGCGGTTGCATCATCGTGTCTAGTTGCTGGTCTTAGAGTCTAGTCTTTTAGAGTTTCGAGTTCTGGTCATAAGTTGTCACGCCGCCGCCGCACCATCATCATCACCCCTGCCATCTACCACCACCGCTTATCCGCCACCGCTTCGAATCCGTATCCATATACCACCACAGCTGTCATATACCACCACCGCTGCCATCTACCACCATATATCCACCACCAATCCGAGTTCTTGTCATATTAGGTTTGTTTTCGAGATCCATCTAGATTCCGATTTGTGTTTCCTTGCCGGAGTAGGTTTCGAAAAAAAAGAGTCCGGAAACCACGCTCCGTTTAGGCCCAAAATTTTTCGAAAACGCATTTTTCGAAAAAATTTCTGGCTATCCTATTTTTAGGTGTTTCTGAGTGTTTTGAGACAGGTGCCATTATAGGAAGTTTTTTTTGACCTGTTTCCAGTTTTTGGGTCCGGGCAGTCGAAAAAAAATTGGTCGAAAAAATTTCGTGCCCATCCTGTCAGTTTGAGCTAGGAAGAGTTTTGAGACACTCGCCATTATAGTGATTTTTCGCAAAAAAAAGCAGCGCAAAAAAAAAAGAGCGAAAAAAAAAATCCAGAGTGTGCTTTTCCCTTGTTTACGTGCCGCGCCGTGATTTTGTTGGTGTTCTAGGCTTGCGTCTCTAGCACAGTCTAGCCTAGGACCAGCACAGTACCGTCGTTGAGCGTTTATTCAACTTTGCATCTCTGAATTGATTATTGCTGACCCTTTTTGCTACCATATTATAAGCCTTCCCAGCTCCACATACATCTACGTCGTGCGTTTGACTCTCCCTGGTAATCGCTCTATCCAAGCTTTGAGAGTTTTTGACTACAAAGATTGCCGATCACCACCTGCTGCTGGGTAAGAACTGGTAAGAATTTGAGATTTGCTTGACGGATTTGTGACACCCACCACCACCTCTTGTTAGTAGTCTATAGGATCATATTCTTGTGTGTTTCTATTGCTGCTAACCATGCCAGGATCACAAGCCGACGAGACTGACTGGGAGAACATGACGAATAAGGATTTGCATGATAAATTTCAGCAAATGATGGTGGACAGGTGCAAGACGTGCTAAACAGATTTGAAGAGGCCATGGAGAAGACAGATGGCATGGAGAAGATGTTCGAAACAAAGCTCGATAACAAGTTTAATGAATTGCTCGCGCGTCTTCCACCACCACCACCCGCTGCACCTAACGCACCTCTCCAACAACAACAACAATGACTACCTCCACGTCGCGAAATAGACCTCCGCCGAGCGAGCCGTGTTCCTCTTGCGTTTGGCCAAACTGTTGGTGCTGCTGTTGATACTTCTGTGGCTCCTGCTGCTGATGCGGAGGAGGATGATTATGTGGGAGATTACGAGGATGAGGTTGCTCAAAATCAGAACTACGTGCAACCACCAACACCATCACCAGCAGGTCGACCTCAGGTATATATTCGTAATGGTAGGCCTGCACCACCACCTCAGGTACGAGATGATGTCCATATTCCTAAACTGAAATTGAATATTCCACCATTTGAGGGTAGATATGTTCCTGATATATATCTTACTTGGGAGTTAGAAACTGAACAACATTTTACATGTTTACAATATCCCGAGGAGAGACGGGTTGCTGCTGCTGTTTGTGCTTTCACTAGTTTTGCATGTGTCTGGTGGTCTGAACATTGTAGATTATATCCTATTCCAACTACTTGGGCTGCTTTGAAAACTGCTATGCGTACGCGTTGGGTTCCACCATATTATCAACGTGAATTGCTTCAAAAATTGCAGCGTTTAAGACAAGGAAAAAATTCTGTAGAAGAATATTATCAGGAATTACAAACTGGCATGATTCGATGTGGTATTGTTGAGGAGAATGAAGCTATGCTTGCACGTTTCCTGGGTGGTTTAAATAGAGAGATTCAGACCATTCTAGACTATAAGGAGTATACTAATATCACTCGTTTATTCCATCTTGCTTGTAAAGCTGAACGTGAAGTGCAGGATCGACAAGCATTGGCGCGAACTAACTTTTCTGCAGGCCGACCTTCATCATGGACACCGCGTGCATCTTCTACTTCAACTGCACCAGCACCTCAATCAGGTGCCTCCTACAGCCGTGATACAAGAAAACAGGAACAACCACCATTATCTGCCAAGAGCGCACCTGTCGGGCCTGCACAGAGTTCTTCTTCCAGGGCATCAACAGGGCACACAAGTGATATTATTTGTCATCGTTGTAAGGGAGGAGGTCATTATGCGAGAGAATGCAAATCTCCGCGTGTGATGATTGCTACCGAGGGTGGTGGATATGAGTCCGCTAGTGACTATGATGAGGAGACATTGGCTCTAATTACACGTGAAGAACATGGTGGAGATGATTCTGATCATGAGACGCAATACATGGCTCCTGAAGACGCTGACAGGTATGAATGTTTAGTTGCTCAACGTGTTTTGAGTGTGCAGGTCACACAAGCTGAGCAAAATCAGAGGCACAATTTGTTCCATACCAAGGGAGTTGTGAAGGAACGTTCTGTGCGCGTCATAATAGACGGAGGGAGCTGCAACAACTTGGCTAGCATGGAGATGGTGGAGAAGCTTTCTCTCACCACAAGACCACATCCACATCCTTACTACATCCAATGGTTCAACAACAGCGGCAAGGTTAAGGTAACACGTACTGTTCGTGTGCATTTTAGTATCTCTACATATGCTGATTATGTTGATTGTGATGTGGTACCTATGCAAGCATGTTCCTTATTACTTGGTAGACCATGTCAATTTGATAAAAATTATGTACACCATGGTAGAAACAATCACTATACTCTTGTTCATAAGGATAAAAATATTACTTTGCTTCCTATGACTCCTGATTCCATTTTGAAAGATGATATTAATAGAGCTAATAAAGCAAAACAGGAGAAGAATAAGAGTGAAAATCAGATTGTGGCAAAAGAATTTGAGCAACAAATGAAGCCTAATAATAAACCATCTAGTGTTGCTTCTGAAATTAAATTGAAAAGTGCATGTTTATTTGCCACCAAATCTGATATTGATGAGCTAGATTTCAGCAAATCTGTTTGCTATGCTTTTGTGTGCAAAGAGGCATTATTTTCATTCGAGGACGTGCCTTCCTCTTTGCCTCCTGCTGTCACTAACATTTTGCAGGAGTTCGCTGACGTTTTTCCACAAGACGTGCCACCGGGATTACCGCCTATTCGAGGGATTGAGCATCAGATTGACTTAATTCCCGGTGCTTCACTGCCAAACCGTGCACCATACCGTACCAATCCAGAGGAGACGAATGAGATTATGCGTCAAGTACAAGAGCTTCTCGACAAAGGTTATATACGCGAATCCCTTAGTCCTTGTGCTGTTCCTATTATTCTAGTGCCGAAAAAGGATGGGTTGAATTCATTGAGACTTTCCCTTATGTCATTAAACACAAGAAGGGAAAAGAAAATGTTATTGCTGATGCATTGTCTCGTCGCTATACTATGCTTTCACAACTTGACTTCAAAATATTTGGTTTGGAGACCATCAAAGATCAATATGTGCATGATGCTGATTCTAAAGATGTAATGCAGAATTGTAAAGAAGGAAGAATGTGGAACAAGTTTGTTGTTAACGATGGATTTGTGTTTCGTGCTAACAAGCTATGCATTCCAGCTAGCTCCGTTCGTCTTTTGTTGTTGCAGGAGGCGCATGGAGGACGATTAATGGGACACTTTGGCGTGAAGAAGACGGAGGACGTACTTGCTACACATTTCTTTTGGCCAAAGATGAGACGGGATGTTGAGCGTTTTATTGCTCGCTGCACTACATGTCAAAAAGCTAAGTCACGACTCAATCCTCATGGTTTATATATGCCTTTGCCTGTACCTAGTGTTCCTTGGGAGGATATATCTATGGACTTTGTTTTAGGTTTACCTCGAACAAAGAAGGGGAGGGATAGCATATTTGTTGTCGTGGATAGATTCTCGAAAATGGCACATTTTATACCATGTCATAAAAGCGATGATGCTGTTACTGTTGCTGATTTGTTCTTTCGTGAAATTATTCGCTTGCATGGTGTGCCAAATACTATTGTTTCAGATCGTGATACTAAATTTCTTAGCCACTTTTGGAGATGTTTATGGGCTAAGTTGGGGACTAAACTGCTTTTTAGTACTACTTGTCACCCCCAAACTGATGGACAAACTGAAGTAGTCAATAGAACGTTGTCTACTATGCTTAGGGCTGTTTTGAAGAATAATAAGAAAATGTGGGAGGAATGCTTGCCTCATATTGAATTTGCTTATAATCGTTCATTGCATTCTACTACTAAGATGTGCCCTTTTGAAGTTGTGTATGGTTTCCTACCTCGTGCACCTATTGATTTGTTGCCTCTTCCATCTTCGGAGAAGGTTAATTTTGATGCGAAACAACGTGCTGAATTGATTTTAAAAATGCATGAGTTAACTAAGGAAAATATTGAGCGTATGAATGCTAAATATAAACTTGCTGGAGATAAGGGTAGAAAACATGTTGTGTTTGCACCTGGAGATCTTGTTTGGTTACATTTGCGTAAGGATAGATTTCCTGATTTGCGCAAATCAAAGCTAATGCCACGTGCTGATGGTCCCTTTAAGGTGTTAGAGAAAATAAATGATAATGCATATAAACTTGAGCTGCCTGTAGATTTTGGGGTTAGTCCCACTTTTAACATTGCAGATTTGAAGCCTTATTTGGGTGAGGAAGATGAACTTCCGTTGACGACGACTTCATTTCAAGAAGGGGAGGATGATGAGGACATCAATACAATTGTTACACCCACAGCCCCTGCTGCTATACATACTGGACCAATTACTAGAGCTCGTGCACGCCAACTAAATTACCAGGTACTTTCGTTTCTTGGTAATGATTCTAATGTTCATGAGAATATGATGCTGCCTAAATTGGATACATTTGTTTTGCTTACAAATGAAGGGCCTAGCTTGGAGAAGGATGAACATTGGAGCAAGAACAAGCATGGAGATGATGGCATGCGCAAGGGGAACAAGAACGGAGTTACAAGTGATGATTTCAGGACTTTGAAGCCACCATAATGGGTGCATGAAGCCTTGGACGAAATATACAAGATGCCACTTCATAAATTTCGTCCCGAGGCTATTTTAGGTGCTGCGTCACCTTATTATTGGGCCAGGCCCATGTAATTTCGAAATACATAAGTATAGGCTATTTTAGAGTACGTATGTGTGGGGAAACAAGAGATAGGGTTGATTTCGGACCCCTCCACCAAGGGCCACGAAATTCCCCCCCTCTTCCTCCATATATACAGCCCTTAGGGCATCGTTTAGACTTCGGGTTTTGTTTAGATTAAAAGTTCGCCATCCTATTCCTAGGCTCGATGATATGCTTGATGAATTGAGTGGCTCTACAATATTCTCCAAAGTTGATTTGCGTAGTGGATAC
Source organism: Triticum dicoccoides (assembly GCF_002162155.2). Classification (NCBI taxonomy): domain Eukaryota; kingdom Viridiplantae; phylum Streptophyta; class Magnoliopsida; order Poales; family Poaceae; genus Triticum; species Triticum dicoccoides. The sequence continues at coordinate 313,260,846 of NC_041393.1, forward strand.
CATCAAATTCGTATGAAATTGGGAGATGAATGGAAAACAGCATTTAAAACTAAGTTTGGATTATATGAGTGGTTAGTCATGCCTTTTGGGTTAACTAATGCACCTAGTACTTTCATGAGATTAATGAACGAAGTTTTACGTGCTTTCATTGGACGATTTGTGGTAGTTTACTTTGATGACATATTGATTTATAGCCGATCTTTGGAAGAACATTTGGAACATTTACGTGCTGTTTTTATTGCTCTACGTGATGCACGTTTGTTTGGTAACCTTGGGAAGTGCACCTTTTGCACCGACCGAGTATCTTTTCTTGGCTATGTTGTTACTCCACAGGGAATTGAAGTTGATAAAGCCAAGATTGAAGCTATTGAGAGTTGGCCGCAGCCCAAAACGGTCACACAAGTGAGGAGTTTTCTTGGCCTCGCTGGATTCTATAGGCGTTTTGTGAGAGATTTCAGCACCATTGCTGCACCTCTCAATGAGCTTACAAAGAAAGATGTGCCTTTTCTTTGGGGTACCGCACAGGAAGAAGCCTTCTCGGTATTGAAAGATAAGTTGACACATGCTCCTTTACTCCAACTTCCTGATTTTAATAAGACTTTTGAGCTTGAATGTGATGCTAGTGGAATTGGATTAGGAGGTGTGTTATTACAAGATGGAAAACCTGTTGCATACTTTTCTGAAAAATTGAGTGGGCCTAGTCTGAATTATTCTACTTATGATAAAGAATTATATGCTCTTGTTCGGACTTTAGAAACATGGCAACATTATTTATGGCCCAAAGAATTTGTTATACATTCTGATCATGAATCTTTGAAACATATTAAAAGTCAAGCTAAACTGAATCGTAGACATGCTAAATGGGTTGAATTCATTGAGACTTTCCCTTATGTCATTAAACACAAGAAGGGAAAAGAAAATGTTATTGCTGATGCATTGTCTCGTCGCTATACTATGCTTTCACAACTTGACTTCAAAATATTTGGTTTGGAAACCATCAAAGATCAATATGTGCATGATGCTGATTTTAAAGATGTAATGCAGAATTGTAAAGAAGGAAGAATGTGGAACAAGTTTGTTGTTAACGATGGATTTGTGTTTCGTGCTAACAAGCTATGCATTCCAGCTAGCTCCGTTCGTCTTTTATTGTTGTAGGAGGCGCATGGAGGAGGATTAATGGGACACTTTGGCATGAAGAAGACGGAGGACGTACTTGCTACACATTTCTTTTGGCCAAAGATGAGACGGGATGTTGAGCGTTTTATTGCTCGCTGCACTACATGTCAAAAAGCTAAGTCACGACTCAATCCTCATGGTTTATATATGCCTTTGCCTGTACCTAGTGTTCCTTGGGAGGATATATCTATGGACTTTGTTTTAGGTTTACCTCGAACAAAGAAGGGGAGGGATAGCATATTTGTTGTCGTGGATAGATTCTCGAAAATGGCACATTTTATACCATGTCATAAAAGCGATGATGCTGTTACTGTTGCTGATTTGTTCTTTCGTGAAATTATTCGCTTGCATGGTGTGCCAAATACTATTGTTTCAGATCGTGATACTAAATTTCTTAGCCACTTTTGGAGATGTTTATGGGCTAAGTTGGGGACTAAACTGCTTTTTAGTACTACTTGTCACCCCCAAACTGATGGACAAACTGAAGTAGTCAATAGAACGTTGTCTACTATGCTTAGGGCTGTTTTGAAGAATAATAAGAAAATGTGGGAGGAATGCTTGCCTCATATTGAATTTGCTTATAATCGTTCATTGCATTCTACTACTAAGATGTGCCTTTTTGAAGTTGTGTATGGTTTCCTACCTCATGCACCTATTGATTTGTTGCCTCTTCCATCTTCGGAGAAGGTTAATTTTGATGCTAAACAACGTGCTGAATTGATTTTAAAAATGCATGAGTTAACTAAGGAAAACATTGAGCGCATGAATGCTAAATATAAACTTGCTGGAGATAAGGGTAGAAAACATGTTGTGTTTGCACCTGGAGATCTTGTTTGGTTACATTTGCGTAAGGATAGATTTCCTGATTTGCGCAAATCAAAGTTAATGCCACGTGCTGATGGTCCCTTTAAGGTGTTCGAGAAAATAAATGATAATGCATATAAACTTGAGCTGTCTGCAGATTTTGGGGTTAGTCCCACTTTTAACATTGCAGATTTGAAGCCTTATTTGGGTGAGGAAGATGAACTTCCGTCGAGGACGACTTCATTTCAAGAAGGGGAGGATGATGAGGACATCAATACAATTGTTACACCCACAGCCCCTGCTGCTATACATACTGGACCAATTACTAGAGCTCGTGCACGCCAACTAAATTACCAGGTATTTTCGTTTCTTGGTAATGATTCTAATGTTCATGAGAATATGATGCTGCCTAAATTGGATACATTTGTTTTGCTTACAAATGAAGGGCCTAGCTTGGAGAAGGATGAACATTGGAGCAAGAACAAGCATGGAGATGATGGCATGCGCAAGGGAAACAAGAACGGAGTTACAAGTGATGATTTCAGGACTTTGAAGCCACCATAATGGGTGCATGAAGCCTTGGACGAAATATACAAGATGCCACTTCATAAATTTCGTCCCGAGGCTATTTTAGGTGCTGCGTCACCTTATTATTGGGCTAGGCCCATGTAATTTCGAAATACATAAGTATAGGCTATTTTTAGAGTCCGTATGTGTGGGGAAACAAGAGATAGGGTTGATTTCGGACCCCTCCACCAAGGGCCACGAAATTTCCCCCCTCTTCCTCCATATATACAGCCCTTAGGGCATCGTTTAGACTTTGGGTTTTGTTTAGATTAAAAGTTCGCCATAGCTGCAACTTCGCGTACTTCGTTTGTGTTCAACGACCAGACAAAGGCGTCACAGAACCCCACCTTGATCAATAAAGCTTTCATCTTATATTCGCAATATCCAGATTGCAATCTCAGTTTCTTGCTTGTTCTTCGTTTGCTCGCAGGAAACAGACCCTCGTGGTCAGGTTGATCGTGCTCCGGCGTGGTCAATAACCTCTCGGAGTTGGTTTAGCGATTGCTAAGGTGCGACGTCCTCGCACGTTCGTAGTCGGATCGTCAAAGTCGACTGCCACCAAAGCGATATCCATCATCTCATCGAAAGACGGGACACCTTTGCCTCTATCAAGTGGTATCAGATTTCCAGGTTGCTCGGTGAGATTTTACAGTTTTTCGTAGTTTAGATCGAGTATGTTCTTCATACCTATAGTCCACAAAAAAGCCACAAAAAAAATTAGGGTTAGCATATCCGAACCAATCTGAGCCTTTGCATAATCTTTTTAGGGTTTTGCTTTGTTGAATTTGCGGTTGCATCATCGTGTCTAGTTGCTGGTCTTAGAGTCTAGTCTTTTAGAGTTTCGAGTTCTGGTCATAAGTTGTCACGCCGCCGCCGCACCATCATCATCACCCCTGCCATCTACCACCACCGCTTGTCCGCCACCGCTTCGAATCCGTATCCATATACCACCACAGCTGTCATATACCACCACCGCTGCCATCTACCACCATATATCCACCACCAATCCGAGTTCTTGTCATATTAGGTTTGTTTTCGAGATCCATCTAGATTCCGATTTGTGTTTCCTTGCCGGAGTAGGTTTCGAAAAAAAAGGAGTCCGGAAACCACGCTCCGTTTAGGCCCAAAATTTTTCGAAAACGCATTTTTCGAAAAAATTTCTGGCTATCCTATTTTTAGGTGTTTCTGAGTGTTTTGAGACAGGTGCCATTATAGGAAGTTTTTTTTGACCTGTTTCCAGTTTTTGGGTCCGGGCAGTCGAAAAAAAAATTGGTCGAAAAAATTTCGTGCCCATCCTGTCAGTTTGAGCTAGGAAGAGTTTTGAGACACTCGCCATTATAGTGATTTTTCGCAAAAAAAAGCAGCGCAAAAAAAAGAGCGAAAAAAAAATCCAGAGTGTGCTTTTCCCTTGTTTACGTGCCGCGCCGTGATTTTGTTGGTGTTCTAGGCTTGCGTCTCTAGCACAGTCTAGCCTAGGACCAGCACAGTACCGTCGTTGAGCGTTTATTCAACTTTGCATCTCTGAATTGATTATTGCTGACCCTTTTTGCTACCATATTATAAGCCTTCCCAGCTCCACATACATCTACGTCGTGCGTTTGACTCTCCCTGGTAATCGCTCTATCCAAGCTTTGAGAGTTTTGACTACAAAGATTGCCGATCACCACCTGCTGCTGGGTAAGAACTGGTAAGAATTTGAGATTTGCTTGACGGATTTGTGACACCCACCACCACCTCTTGTTAGTAGTCTATAGGATCATATTCTTGTGTGTTTCTATTGCTGCTAACCATGCCAGGATCACAAGCCGACGAGACTGACTGGGAGAACATGACGAATAAGGATTTGCATGATAAATTTCAGCAAATGATGGTGGACAGGTGCAAGACGTGCTAAACAGATTTGAAGAGGCCATGGAGAAGACAGATGGCATGGAGAAGATGTTCGAAACAAAGCTCGATAACAAGTTTAATGAATTGCTCGCGCGTCTTCCACCACCACCACCCGCTGCACCTAACGCACCTCTCCAAAAACAACAACAATGACTACCTCCACGTCGCGAAATAGACCTCCGCCGAGCGAGCCGTGTTCCTCTTGCGTTTGGCCAAACTGTTGGTGCTGCTGTTGATACTTCTGTGGCTCCTGCTGCTGATGCGGAGGAGGATGATTATGTGGGAGATTACGAGGATGAGGTTGCTCAAAATCAGAACTACGTGCAACCACCAACACCATCACCAGCAGGTCGACCTCAGGTATATATTCGTAATGGTAGGCCTGCACCACCACCTCAGGTACGAGATGATGTCCATATTCCTAAACTGAAATTGAATATTCCACCATTTGAGGGTAGATATGTTCCTGATATATATCTTACTTGGGAGTTAGAAACTGAACAACGTTTTACATGTTTACAATATCCCGAGGAGAGACGGGTTGCTGCTGCTGTTTGTGCTTTCACTAGTTTTGCATGTGTCTGGTGGTCTGAACATTGTAGATTATATCCTATTCCAACTACTTGGGCTGCTTTGAAAACTGCTATGCGTACGCGTTGGGTTCCACCATATTATCAACGTGAATTGCTTCAAAAATTGCAGCGTTTAAGACAAGGAAAAAATTCTGTAGAAGAATATTATCAGGAATTACAAACTGGCATGATTCGATGTGGTATTGTTGAGGAGAATGAAGCTATGCTTGCACGTTTTCTGGGTGGTTTAAATAGAGAGATTCAGACCATTCTAGACTATAAGGAGTATACTAATATCACTCGTTTATTCCATCTTGCTTGTAAAGCTGAACGTGAAGTGCAGGATCGACAAGCATTGGCGCGAACTAACTTTTCTGCAGGCCGACCTTCATCATGGACACTGCGTGCATCTTCTACTTCAACTGCACCAGCACCTCAATCAGGTGCCTCCTACAGCCGTGATACAAGAAAACAGGAACAACCACCATTATCTGCCAAGAGCGCACCTGTCGGGCCTGCACAGAGTTCTTCTTCCAGGGCATCAACAGGGCACACAAGTGATATTATTTGTCATCGTTGTAAGGGAGGAGGTCATTATGCGAGAGAATGCAAATCTCCGCGTGTGATGATTGCTACCGAGGGTGGTGGATATGAGTCCGCTAGTGACTATGATGAGGAGACATTGGCTCTAATTACACGTGAAGAACATGGTGGAGATGATTCTGATCATGAGACGTAATACATGGCTCCTGAAGACGCTGACAGGTATGAATGTTTAGTTGCTCAACGTGTTTTGAGTGTGCAGGTCACACAAGCTGAGCAAAATCAGAGGCACAATTTGTTCCATACCAAGGGAGTTGTGAAGGAACGTTCTGTGCGCGTCATAATAGACGGAGGGAGCTGCAACAACTTGGCTAGCATGGAGATGGTGGAGAAGCTTTCTCTCACCACAAGACCACATCCACATCCTTACTACATCCAATGGTTCAACAACAGCGGCAAGGTTAAGGTAACACGTACTGTTCGTGTGCATTTTAGTATCTCTACATATGCTGATTATGTTGATTGTGATGTGGTACCTATGCAAGCATGTTCCTTATTACTTGGTAGACCATGGAAATTTGATAAAAATTCTGTACACCATGGTAGAAACAATCACTATACTCTTGTTCATAAGGATAAAAATATTACTTTGATTCCTATGACTCCTGATTCCATTTTGAAAGATGATATTAATAGAGCTAATAAAGCACAACAGGAGAAGAATAAGAGTGAAAATCAGATTGTGGCAAAAGAATTTGAGCAACAAATGAAGCCTAATAATAAACCATCTAGTGTTGCTTCTGAAATTAAATTGAAAAGTGCATGTTTATTTGCCACCAAATCTGATATTGATGAGCTAGATTTCAGCAAATCTGTTTGCTATGCTTTTGTGTGCAAAGAGGCATTATTTTCATTCGAGGACGTGCCTTCCTCTTTGCCTCCTGCTGTCACTAACATTTTGCAGGAGTTCGCTGACGTTTTTCCACAAGACGTGCCACCGGGATTACCGCCTATTCGAGGGATTGAGCATCAGATTGACTTAATTCCCGGTGCTTCACTGCCAAACCGTGCACCATACCGTACCAATCCAGAGGAGACGAATGAGATTATGCGTCAAGTACAAGAGCTTCTCGACAAAGGTTATATACGCGAATCCCTTAGTCCTTGTGCTGTTCCTATTATTCTAGTGCCGAAAAAGGATGGGTTGAATTCATTGAGACTTTCCCTTATGTCATTAAACACAAGAAGGGAAAAGAAAATGTTATTGCTGATGCATTGTCTCGTCGCTATACTATGCTTTCACAACTTGACTTCAAAATATTTGGTTTGGAGACCATCAAAGATCAATATGTGCATGATGCTGATTCTAAAGATGTAATGCAGAATTGTAAAGAAGGAAGAATGTGGAACAAGTTTGTTGTTAACGATGGATTTGTGTTTCGTGCTAACAAGCTATGCATTCCAGCTAGCTCCGTTCGTCTTTTGTTGTTGCAGGAGGCGCATGGAGGACGATTAATGGGACACTTTGGCGTGAAGAAGACGGAGGACGTACTTGCTACACATTTCTTTTGGCCAAAGATGAGACGGGATGTTGAGCGTTTTATTGCTCGCTGCACTACATGTCAAAAAGCTAAGTCACGACTCAATCCTCATGGTTTATATATGCCTTTGCCTGTACCTAGTGTTCCTTGGGAGGATATATCTATGGACTTTGTTTTAGGTTTACCTCGAACAAAGAAGGGGAGGGATAGCATATTTGTTGTCGTGGATAGATTCTCGAAAATGGCACATTTTATACCATGTCATAAAAGCGATGATGCTGTTACTGTTGCTGATTTGTTCTTTCGTGAAATTATTCGCTTGCATGGTGTGCCAAATACTATTGTTTCAGATCGTGATACTAAATTTCTTAGCCACTTTTGGAGATGTTTATGGGCTAAGTTGGGGACTAAACTGCTTTTTAGTACTACTTGTCACCCCCAAACTGATGGACAAACTGAAGTAGTCAATAGAACGTTGTCTACTATGCTTAGGGCTGTTTTGAAGAATAATAAGAAAATGTGGGAGGAATGCTTGCCTCATATTGAATTTGCTTATAATCGTTCATTGCATTCTACTACTAAGATGTGCCTTTTTGAAGTTGTGTATGGTTTCCTACCTCATGCACCTATTGATTTGTTGCCTCTTCCATCTTCGGAGAAGGTTAATTTTGATGCTAAACAACGTGCTGAATTGATTTTAAAAATGCATGAGTTAACTAAGGAAAACATTGAGCGCATGAATGCTAAATATAAACTTGCTGGAGATAAGGGTAGAAAACATGTTGTGTTTGCACCTGGAGATCTTGTTTGGTTACATTTGCGTAAGGATAGATTTCCTGATTTGCGCAAATCAAAGTTAATGCCACGTGCTGATGGTCCCTTTAAGGTGTTCGAGAAAATAAATGATAATGCATATAAACTTGAGCTGTCTGCAGATTTTGGGGTTAGTCCCACTTTTAACATTGCAGATTTGAAGCCTTATTTGGGTGAGGAAGATGAACTTCCGTCGAGGACGACTTCATTTCAAGAAGGGGAGGATGATGAGGACATCAATACAATTGTTACACCCACAGCCCCTGCTGCTATACATATTGGACCAATTACTAGAGCTCGTGCACGCCAACTAAATTACTAGGTACTTTCGTTTCTTGGTAATGATTCTAATGTTCATGAGAATATGATGCTGCCTAAATTGGATACATTTGTTTTACTTACAAATGAAGGGCCTAGCTTGGAGAAGGATGAACATTGGAGCAAGAACAAGCATGGAGATGATGGCATGCGCAAGGGGAACAAGAACGGAGTTACAAGTGATGATTTCAGGACTTTGAAGCCACCATAATGGGTGCATGAAGCCTTGGACGAAATATACAAGATGCCACTTCATAAATTTCGTCCCGAGGCTATTTTAGGTGCTGCGTCACCTTATTATTGGGCCAGGCCCATGTAATTTCGAAATACATAAGTATAGGCTATTTTTAGAGTCCGTATGTGTGGGGAAACAAGAGATAGGGTTGATTTCGGACCCCTCCACCAAGGGCCACGAAATTGCCCCCTCTTCCTCCATATATACAGCCCTTAGGGCATCGTTTAGACTTTGGGTTTTGTTTAGATTAAAAGTTCGCCATAGCTGCAACTTCGCGTACTTCGTTTGTGTTCAACGACCAGACAAAGGCGTCACAGAACCCCACCTTGATCAATAAAGCTTTCATCTTATATTCGCAATATCCAGATTGCAATCTTAGTTTCTTGCTTGTTCTTCGTTTGCTCGCAGGAAACAGACCCTCGTGGTCAGGTTGATCGTGCTCCGGCGTGGTCAATAACCTCTCGGAGTTGGTTTAGCGATTGCTAAGGCGCGACGTCCTCGCACGTTCGTAGTCGGATCGTCAAAGTCGACTTCCACCAAAGCGATATCCATCATCTCATCGAAAGACGGGACACCTCCGCCTCTATCACAAAAAGAGCACCTGCGAAATGTGCTAGATGAGTTATCCCCTAGTGAGTCAATCAAGCAAATGGGAAGTGGCGAAATCATACCCTCTAAGAGTCTGTCTGAAGAGGAACTTGTCATTTCTGCACCTGATCAACCTGAAGACAATGCTCAGCCTAAAGACAATTCCCCAAATGATGACAATGATCTGCATGAGCAAAATCTTCATCCTGCTCATCCTCGTGTTCCAAATGAAGTACAGATTGAGAAGATGATTGATAGCCTCAATGCACCTGGTCCACTCACTCATTCAAGAGCCACACAAAGAGCAACACAACTCACCAATTTTTGTGGACACTTTGCATTCATCTCAATCTCAGAACCCACGAAAGTGACTGAAGCCTTCATGGAACCTGAATGGATTCAAGCCATGCAAGAAGAGCTCCAACAGTTTGAGTTGAACAATGTGTGGGAACTGGTCAAGCGTCCTGTTCCTCTGAAGCACAATATCATTGGCACCAAATGGATATATCGCAACAAGCAAGATGAACATGGTCAAGTGGTCAGAAACAAAGCTCGTCTAGCTGCTCAAGGCTACACTCAAGTGGAAGGGATTGACTTTGATGAAACTTTTGCTCCTATGGCAAGGCTTGAAGCTATTTGCATACTTCTTGCCTATGCAAATCATCACAACATTCTCCTATATCAAATGGATGTGAAGAGTGCTTTTCTCAATGGAAAGATAGAAGAAGAAGTATATGTTGCACAACCTCCTAGCTTTGAAGATCCAAAACATCCTGATATGGTGTACAAGCTCAACAAGGCACTGTATGGCCTCAAACAAGCCCCTCGCGCTTGGTATGATACACTCAAGAACTTCCTGAAGAGCAAAGGCTTCAAACCTGGTTCACTGGACCCTACTCTCTTCACGAAGACTTATGACGGTGAACTGTTTGTATGCCAAATATATGTGGATGACATTATCTTCGGCTGCACCAACAAGAAATACAGTGATGAGTTTGGTCATATGATGCAAGAGCAATATCAGATGTCCATGATGGGTGAACTGAAGTTCTTTTTGGGTCTCCAAATCCGTCAGCAACGCAACGGCATCTTCATCTCTCAAGAAAAATATCTCAAAGATTGCCTGAAGAAGTTTGGAATGTAAGACTGCAAAGGATACACGACGCCAATGCCAACCAAAAGTCATCTGGGTCCCGACGACAATGGTAAAGAATTCGACCAAAAGGTATACCGCTCCATGATTGTTTCTTTGCTTTATTTATGTGCATCTAGGCCAGATATAATGCTTAGTGTCTGCATGTGTGCCCGATTCCAAGCGGCACCAAAGGAATCGCATCACTTAGCTGTGAATCAAATACTTCGATATTTGGTATCCAAAGGGCTCAAAGTTTGATCTAGTTGGATTCTCAGATGCTGATTATGCTGGTGACAAGGTTGATCGCAAGTCCACATCAGGCACATGTCACTTTCTAGGACGATCACTTGTCTATTGGTCTTCAAAGAAGCAGAACTGTGTATCTCTCTCCACTGCTGAATCTGAATACATTGTTGTTGGATCTTGCTGTGCTCAGCTTCTATGGATGAAGCAAACTCTCAAGGACTATGGCATACACTTGAAGAATGTGCCTCTCTACTGCGACAATGAGAGTGCCATCAAGATTGCCAACAATCCAGTTCAGCACTGGAAGACAAAGCATATTGAGATTCGTCATCACTTCCTCAGAGATCATGTTATGAAGGAAGACATTGATATCATCCACGTCAAGACAGAAGAGCAGTTGGCTGATATCTTCACTAAGCCCTTGGATGAGAAAAGGTTTTGCAAGTTGCGGTGTGAGCTAAATATCTTGGAATCCTCGAATGTCATGTGAATGGGACACACATCCTAACACTTATGCATTTTGATGACTTAGATGTGCAACACATGAAGTAACGTATATCTTCAATCAATGAAGACATACATTCCAAGTGTGAATACATTAATGCGGAACTTGACTTCGGAGCGCCACGATAATTGTGTGCCATGTCTGGGTCTAATACTTCCTATACGATGGGTAACGCCACCACCAAACTTTTGTTTGAAGTGCTTCTCTTGGCGTTATGTTTGCATAGTCTTCATAACTGAGTTGTCTTTATTTCTGACTTATATTCGAACTTATCTTCATATGATTGATTTGGCCTTAAACTGGTTGCACACTATTTGTGTTCTGTCTTCCATAGCATTCACTTATAGTTATGACTTCGTGTTGAATCTTTTGATCTAGGTGAATGTGATCGGACTCTAACCTATCTATGCTTCTACCTCAACTCTATCTGTCCAAATCATATGCATTCTATTGAAAACTGTCGATTGTCTTCACTGAACCTTGTCAGCTGAAGCGAATCTGACAAACATTTATGTCAGTTTTAAATACGTTATCTTTATTGCCGGAAGTCCGAAGAATTCGGAACGACCGCCCCAACAATCCAGGCGTGCGTGGGAACATGGAACAACTACCCAGGAGTTGCATGCACGCCACGTGTCATTCAAATGCGAATCGCCAGGGGCACCTGCGTAATTACGATGTGTTGTCCCTTTCCTTATAAATGCACATCCCATCGCGGTCAAAACTTTTCTTCCACCGCGCCACCTCCCGAAAACCCTAGCGCCACCGCTAGCACTCAATGACGCCGGCGATAAAGCGCTTAGCTGCCGCGACTTCTCCGACGTCGTCCTGACGCCGGCCTCAGACCTCATCTTCTCCGCCGCCGTCGTAGCTGTCTCTCGTCGCCAAGTTAGGGCACGAGAGATTGAACTGCTCGGCCTCAACCTTCCCTCCGTCTAGCAGTTCTTCCTGTGGTAATTAAAATTCTTTTTTACTGTCTTTTGATCAGATAGATTCATCCCTTCCTACCAAAAGTGGTTTCTAGATCTTCAAACATGAATCTATCTCTTTCTACATCTCGTATTTTGCCTAGTATATTCACTTATGCTTCTTCACAAGTTAGATTCCTCACTTGTACTTATTCTTGGATTTGTACACCTCTGGAACCAACTCTCATCATATAAGTGAATGTCTTCGCGATATGAGGTCAATGTCTTCAAACTGATTTATCGTTAAAATCTTCTGAGAATGCATATGACCTCTTCCCCTTCCCTCGCACCTCTAATGTTGTCACAGACTCACAGGTACATGTCCGTGGGAGAATCCATTGGTTCTCATAGTCTGCATTCATTTGCAGAATTCTTGCAGAGTCACATCAATTCACCTGAAGCAAGTTCTTGTTTGACTAGCCGCAAGAAGCCTTTGCAAGTTCTGAAGCCTTTCAGGTTAAGCTTCATGGCTACTGAGAAACCAGCAAGGAAGGGTGGCAGAAAGTGTCGTGGAAACACTTCCAAGGATTTGCCATCAGATTTGCATGAGCTATACAAAACGGACCCTGAGGAAACCTATACTGGTCGCAAGAATCGCATCCAATGGATCCGAAGATACTGGGTTGAAGAGTGGTTCAAGTACCGATTTGTCACTCAAGAATATGCAGAGAAGAATGCCATCAAGGCACCTTGGGGTGATATTCTGTATAAAAATCTTCAACCCAGAACCCAAGCTGAAGCCATTGAGCAAGGCTTCTCTCCTTGCATGGTTCGCGGACCAGAGCCAGAGAATGCTGACCCTTCATCTCTGCTATGGTGTCGCGAAGACCATCTCTTCAAGCGAAATTACCAGTATGCCAAAGACTCAGCTGTGCAGAACAAGAAGGAATTCGGACTTGACTTCAACCCTGGTCTATCCTCTCCAGGGGAAGATGGCACCCATGAAGCCAATGAGAACATGATCGGCCCCTTCTACAACTTTGAAGGCCTCCTCGCACACATAGTTGTACAAGGTGCAAAAGTGGATCCTTCTGACGATGCTGCTTACTCTGAAGAGGCTCCATCTCCTACTCCTAAGCCAAAGAAGCAGAAGAAAGCTAAGGCTTCCAAATCCACTGCTGCACCAAAGGCTTCTCGAGTGAAGCCATTGGCAACTGCCCCTCCTGCTCCAAGCAACACCTCCGAAGATCAATCTCGTGTCTCCAAACGGACCGAGAAGCCTCAGAAGAAAACTACTCTGAGGACAAGTCAAGCACTGACACCAGCAGCCATTCTGAGGAACGAATCTGAAGCCATTGATTTGTCTTCTGATGAGGACATGACTACCTTGGATATGACCAAAAATATTGCATATATGCATATTTGTCAGGTGATTTCTAGTGCAAACTATTCAATAATCTATTTATGTTATCCAGAACAAAAATACTTCACACACTTTTGTGTTTTGTCTAATTGCAGGTGTATGGGACATTTGTACAATCCACATATGAAGATAAGGAAGAAAGAGATGTTTATTTTCTGTTCAAAAAGTTCTCTCACGTCACTTTTGGCCCAAGAGAAGATAGAGTCCAAGTCTCTCACGTTCTGGATTCAGATTCGGACTGCACAGACATACCTGACTCAAAACGCACACAAGTTTTTCATACGGACTCCGAATTGGGTGATTCTTTTTTTTGTTGGAAACTAGATTTCGTGCACTTTCCAACCCAATTGGAATCACCTTCAAATTCGTCCGGAGCATTGAGTTGTGGACGAAACAATCTGATGCTGCAGCAGAATCCGAGTCAAACTACAAGTCCGAAGGTGTTACATCACCTCCACTTGGGCCCATTGGCCTTGTACGACCTAGATTTAGTTTTAGGCTGCCTTGGGACGTCCTCCCACCTCCTTGGCCGCCACCCCTTGCTCCTATATAAGTAGATCCATCTAGTAGCTTTTCCTTGGGATTTGTTTAGTTAAAAGTTAGCCATTGCAACTTCGTGTACTTCGTTTGTGTCCAATGACCAGACCAAGACCACTTTTCGGATCCCCACCATTATCAATACTTCATACATATTCGCGATATTCATATTGCTTTTATCATATTCTTGCTTGTTCTTCGATTGCTTGCAGGAATAGACCTTCGTGGTCAGGTTGATCGTGCTCCGGCGTGGTCAATAACCTCTCGGAGTTGGTTTAGCGATTGCTAAGGCACAACGTCATTGCACGTTTGTAGTCGGATCGTCAAAGTCGTCTCCACCAAATCGATAGTTATCATCTCATCGAAAGATCGGGACACCTTTGTCTCTATCAAGTGGTATCAGTTTTCAGGTAGCTCGGTGCGAATATCCAGTTTTCCTAGATTAGATTTATTTTCTTACCTATTGTCCAAGAAAAAGCCACACAAAAAAAGTTAGATCTGTTCATCCTTTATCCAAGCCAGTCTGAGCCTTTGCAAATTTCTATTCATTGCTTGCATAGTTGAATTATCGGTTGCATCGTCGTGTCAGTTGCTGGTCTTAGCGTCTAGTTCCTTTAGAGTTTCGAGTTCTGTTCACATTAGTCACGCCGCCGCTGCATCATTATCCCTTCTGCTGTCCACCATCCCATCTATTAATTTCCACCACATGCTACGCACTGTTCATTGTCATAATCATAGTTGAGGTCATTCACATCTTCGCCTGATCCAATCTGCATCTTATCTAGTTTGTCTTGGAAAGAAAAAAGAAGAAGATAGAGAAAAAAAAGAGAAAAAAGGAAAAAAAGAAAAAGAGAGAGAAGAAAAAGAAAAAAAAAGAGTGAGAAAAAAAAGGAGAGAAAAAAATCGAATCTATCTAGAATCAATCTCGTACCTGAATTCGGATTGGAATCTGTTTTGCGCACTGTTCAGTAAAACAGGTGTATCTTCCTCATACGAAGTCCGTTTTGGCTCCGTGAGTACTCAAATTGAAGCTAGAGACGAGCCGCATCTAAATAGTTGCAGAAGTTAGTTCAATATTTGACACCTCAAAATCGGCTTCTAAATAGGTCTTTTTGCCCTCTGAAGTTCGTGAACACAGCTTGTTCCAATTTTTCAGGCCAGTTTTAGAATTCTTTGACTCCTCATATCAACTCGGAATTGAGTGATTCTTTTTGCGTTGGAAAGCTTGAGTTAGTAGCATTCTTTGAAAGAATTTATCAGAAAATTGTCTCAAACTTTTCAAGAGGAAAGTTGGAGAGAGAGTTGTTGTATATCCTGCTTGGCAGTTGTTTTTCATCATTATCTTCACTGCCGTTGTGATCTTCACTTATATCTTGCTGTCAAGAGCTACTTAGTATCCTTCATTGATGCTAGTTGTGCTACGCCGTGACCTCATTAGTGTTTTAGGCTCGCGTCTCTAGTCCGGTCTAGCCTAGGACCAGCACAGTACCGTCGTTGAGCGTTTATTCAACATTGCATCTTTGAATTGATTATTGCTAATCTTTTGCTACCATATATAGCCAACCCAGCTCCACATATTTCTACACCGTGTATACGTACGCTCCCCTGGCAATCACTTTACTCAATATTCGGAGTTACTTGACACCGCTGGTTGCCGATCACCGCCTGCTGCATGGTAAGAACTTGTAAGACATTGATATTTGCTTTACTGTGAGCGTTTTACCACAACATCCTAGTAGTTATAGGAACATTATTTTTGGGTTTTGTTTCTTGTTCTACTAATCATGACAGGATCCAGAGTCAATTCATGGGCTTTGTCGATCGCGGGAGACGTGCCACCACCTTTGCAAATACCACAACCGTCACGAGAGGTGCATAAACATCCAAATGCACATGATCAGGTTAATGTATCTATACCACCATTTAATGGCCGTTTTAAACCTGCTTTATATATTGAATGGGAGTTCGACATAAAAAATATATTTGCTTCCCATAATTTCAATGAACATAAAAAGGTTAAGGTTGCGGTTGGTTCTTTCACTGGTTATGCTTTGGTTTGGTGGAGTGAATATTGTCGGTTACACCCTGATTATATACCTACTACTTGGGATGATTTGAAACTTGCCATGCGACATACTTTCGTCCCTGCTTATTATACTCGTGACATGATTAAGAAGTTGCAACACTTAAAACAAGGTAGTGAAACTGTAACAAAATATTATGATGATTTACAACCTACCTTGTTGCATTCTTCTTTAGAAGAAAGTGACGATGATTTTATGGATAGATTTTGGGGAGGATTAAACCGTGATATTCAAGAGATACTAATTCATGAAGAGTGTTATCCTATGGACCATTTGTTTCATCTTGCTTGCAAAGCTGAACAGGAAATAAAACGACGTGTTGGCCACGAGGAGAACAAGCGCACGGTGCACATTCCAAGAGTTGATATGATTGTTCCTTCAACTAGTAGGCATACTATGACAACCACATCCGTTGTTGTCAGGACTACATCACCTCCACCATGTGACACATCGGCCCCGAGAGTGGCTACATCATCTGAGTTGATCATAAGAGGTAATGACAAAGGTACTGATCTTCCATCTCTACATGAGAATGATGAATGCCTTGTCAATTTGAATGCACCATCTGATGAGCTACCCACTACTTTGATCACACCACCTATTTTAGAGGACTACGTTGATAATTTGACTTTGCCATGTGATCAAACAACTGAAATACCAACAATTTTGAGTGCACCCATTGAATTAACTATTGATGCAAAAGAACCAATGTTTAATCATTTTGATATGACCTCTAATCTTGGTGATGATTCTGTGTTGAATGACTTATTGCATGTTTGCTTATTTAAGCATGTTGTAGCATGTAAATTTGATGCAAGTAAGGTTTATTCACCAATGTTGGGATGGTTTAATGATGAACATTGTCAATCTTTTGAAATGAGTAAGAGCTTCACTTATATGTGCAAACTGAGCTGCAATATTTTCATGCCTTCTACTTCTTGTGCTAATTTTTTGGCTTTAGATTTTATGAACTATGCAAGTTACTCATCTATTCATGTGTCATATATGCAAAAATCAAGGGAAGTAAAAATGGATGACATATACATATACAACATGTACACCTTGTCTCTTTTGTTAGCCACATTTCAGATTAAGCAACGCCGAGGACGGCTTTATTTTCAAGAAAGGGAGGATGATGAGGACATGACTACCTTGGATATGACCAAAAATATTGCATATATGCATATTTGTCAGGTGATTTCTAGTGCAAACTATTCAATAATCTATTTATGTTATCCAGAACAAAAATACTTCACACACTTTTGTGTTTTGTCTAATTGCAGGTGTATGGGACATTTGTACAATCCACATATGAAGATAAGGAAGAAAGAGATGTTTATTTGCTGTTCAAAAAGTTCTCTCACGTCACTTTTGGCCCAAGAGAAGATAGAGTCCAAGTCTCTCACGTTCTGGATTCAGATTCGGACTGCGCAGACATACCTGACTCAAAACGCACACAAGTTTTTCATACGGACTCCGAATTGGGTGATTCTTTTTTTTGTTGGAAACTAGATTTCGTGCACTTTCCAACCCAATTGGAATCACCTTCAAATTCGTCCGGAGCATTGAGTTGTGGACGAAACAATCTGATGCTGCAGCAGAATCCGAGTCAAACTACAAGTCCAAAGGTGTTACATCACCTCCACCATGTGACACATCGCCCCCGAGAGTGGCTACATCATCTGAGTTGATCATAAGAGGTAATGACAAAGGTACTGATCTTCCATCTCTACATGAGAATGATGAATGCCTTGTCAATTTGAATGCACCATCTGATGAGCTACCCACTACTTTGATCACACCACCTATTTTAGAGGACTACGTTGATAATTTGACTTTGCCATGTGATCAAACAACTGAAATACCAACAATTTTGAGTGCACCCATTGAATTAACTATTGATGCAAAAGAACCAATGTTTAATCATTTTGATATGACCTCTAATCTTGGTGATGATTCTGTGTTGAATGACTTATTGCATGTTTGCTTATTTAAGCATGTTGTAGCATGTAAATTTGATGCAAGTAAGGTTTATTCACCAATGTTGGGATGGTTTAATGATGAACATTGTCAATCTTTTGAAATGAGTAAGAGCTTCACTTATATGTGCAAACTGAGCTGCAATATTTTCATGCCTTCTACTTCTTGTGCTAATTTTTTGGCTTTAGATTTTATGAACTATGCAAGTTACTCATCTATTCATGTGTCATATATGCAAAAATCAAGGGAAGTAAAAATGGATGACATATACATATACAACATGTACACCTTGTCTCTTTTGTTAGCCACATTTCAGATTAAGCAACGCCGTGGACGGCTTTATTTTCAAGAAGGGGAGGATGATGAGGACATGACTACCTTGGATATGACCAAAAATATTGCATATATGCATATTTGTCAGGTGATTTCTAGTGCAAACTATTCAATAATCTATTTATGTTATCCAGAACAAAAATACTTCACACACTTTTGTGTTTTGTCTAATTGCAGGTGTATGGGACATTTGTACAATCCACATATGAAGATAAGGAAGAAAGAGATGTTTATTTGCTGTTCAAAAAGTTCTCTCACGTCACTTTTGGCCCAAGAGAAGATAGAGTCCAAGTCTCTCACGTTCTGGATTCAGATTCGGACTGCACAGACATACCTGACTCAAAACGCACACAAGTTTTTCATACGGACTCCGAATTGGGTGATTCTTTTTTTGTTGGGAACTAGATTTCGTGCACTTTCCAACCCAATTGGAATCACCTTCAAATTCGTCCGGAGCATTGAGTTGTGGACGAAACAATCTGATGTTGCAGCAGAATCCGATTCAAACTACAAGTCCAAAGGTGTTACATCACCTCCACTTGGGCCCATTGGCCTTGTACGACCTAGATTTAGTTTTAGGCTGCCTTGGGACGTCCTCCCACCTCCTTGGCCGCCACCCCTTGCTCCTATATAAGTAGATCCATCTAGTAGCTTTTCCTTGGGATTTGTTTAGTTAAAAGTTAGCCATTGCAACTTCGTGTACTTCGTTTGTGTCCAATGACCAGACCAAGACCACTTTTCGGATCCCCACCATTATCAATACTTCATACATATTCGCGATATTCAGATTGCTTTTATCATATTCTTGCTTGTTCTTCGATTGCTTGCAGGAATAGACCTTCGTGGTCAGGTTGATCGTGCTCCGGCGTGGTCAATAACCTCTCGGAGTTGGTTTAGCGATTGCTAAGGCACAACGTCGTTGCACGTTTGTAGTCGGATCGTCAAAGTCGTCTCCACCAAATCGATAGTTATCATCTCATCGAAAGATCGGGACACCTTTGTCTCTATCATCTTCAGATGAAGAATTTGGTGAGGATGCCCTTGAGCAGCTGATCAAGAGCAAGCAAGAGGCGGAGATCTTCAATGATCTGCCCCTCTTTGATGTGAACATCTTGCACAATTTCATTGATGAATGGTTCGACAATCAAGATCTCAGCTTTGATGATCTTCAACTCCCCATTGGCATCAGCGTCGCCTTCCAAGGTGCAATTGCTCCTGAGCTAGCTCTGGCCCAGCGAATTGTTGAACTGAAACACAAGATTGATTTCAAGAAGGAACAATTCAAGAAGCATGTGGCCAAGCTGAGTGTGGATGATGTCCAAAAATTCAAGGTGCTGCTTAATGACCTCAAGGAGTCGTTTCGGAAGAAACGCGAGGAAGCCAAAGGCTCAAGAGAACGCATAAAGATTCTTGCTGCCAAATGTGTTCAGGCTTACAACGAAGCTGAAAAGCGCAAGGCACTTGGGCGTCCTGGTATTGACCCCAAGATGGCTGCCAAGCAAAAGAAGAAGTCTACTGTGGCCCCCACTAAAGTTCCAAGGCGGGAAGAACCTCGCATTGTCTTCCCTGCCAGCATGACAGGCTCGAAGCCTAAGGTCTCCACAGTGGCTTCAGAACAGAAGAAAACCAAGGCAGCTGAAGCCGAAGCCAGGAAGCGGAAAACCAAGCGCACCACTGATGAAGCACCACCCCCTAAGAAGAGAAGAACCAAGAAGAGAGATCGGGCTTCTCCTACAGAGCCCCTTGTTGTTGAACCCATTGCTTATGCTTCCCCTCCATCCGACAATCAAGAACGTCAGTTGATTGTACGTGAGCCTGCTTCCACGGAGGCTCCTGAAGAACAAGAAGTTCCAGTCGTTGATCCTATCGCGACTGAGACATTGGTCCCCAAGACAATGTTGAAGATGATGAAGTTCTTTCTCAGATCGAGCACCCATCGGTATCATCGCCTGTTCAAACGAACAGTGAGCTTATAAGTATTGGTCGTCCTTTGACGCCGATTTCACAAGATGCATCGTGGGCTGATCGCCCCCAGCAAGCTACCCCACATCAAGACTCACCAAGTACACCCCAACCGTCATATGTGCCCGTCATCAACCCCATGTCCAATGATGACAACTACATGGAGACATCACCATCACCAAAGGCGTCGCCCGTATTCCAACGGCTTCGCAAAGGCCTGAAGCCATCTGTCTCCATGACCACCATCACAGAAGAGGGCTCCAACTTGTCAAGTTCAGTGGCACGTCAAGTGTTCCCTGAAGACAATCCTTCTGTGACGGTCCCTGTGTCTGAAGCCAATACTACTGAAGACCCTCCGGTTGCATCAGCCGGAGCAACACAAGAAGAATAGCATGTCGCTACTCCCCCTGCAACTCAAGAAGTAGTTAATGAAGAGAACCAGTCTATGCCCGAACCTCCAGCTAGTCAAGTGGAGGGTGAGAATCCTGAGGCTGCCACAAATGACATTCCTGAAGCCAATGACGTTGTCATGGCCGAAGCCAATGTGGAGCCTACAGTGGGCAATGCACCAGTAGCCAATGAAGCCCATGAAGCAGTTGAAGTCAATGCCGCACCTGACACAAATCTGCAGCCTGAAGTCAATGCCACTGCTCCTGTTCCGCCTCCAAGTCCACATACCATCGAGCAAGCATACAACTATGGCCAACTTGTCACTGTCAGATGGCCTATTCTGATTCCTCCGCCTGCTGCTGGTCCTCAATTTGATTACCATGTCGAGCACAGGCCTCAGGTTCAGAAGCCAAAGCCAAGACTGCCCAGATTTCCAGGTACTGCCACTTCACCAGGATCTTTCAATGTCAACGACTTCATTGCACACAACACCTTCTTCGATAGTGATAAGAACCCCTACACCAGGCCCAAGATTTCATCTGGTCGGTTCTGGAGTTATCAGCAGCGCAGCTATTATTCATGCAATCTGTACAACCAAGGCCGCATATTTCCGCATATGCGCCTTGATACTGAAGCCATAGCTGGCCTGCCCTGCTTAGAAGAAGCTCTAGATTGCTTCAAAGAGGCTGGCTTACTGCATTTCGTCACTGATAAGGAGCACTGGAATGAAGAGTTGCTGCTTCAATTCTACGCTACTCTTCATATCAGAGGCTACAACAGGGATCCTAAGACTTGGGTCCTTGAGTGGATGACAAAAAATGTCCATCATGAAGCCAAAGCATTTGATGTCATTGAGCTTACTGGTCTGCCCACTCCAGGTGATCTCTATGAACCTAGTTGTTAGCTTCACACTACAGCTGTGGAAAGCATCTTTCACAAGCCAGAACCCGGCATGAGCCAGATGCTCAGTATGATGAAGCCATTGCCTCAAGATGCAGAATATCCTACGGAGTTCTTTGTTGAAGACCTTGAGTATCTGCCACGCACAATCTATCACATCATAAGGCGAACTCTCTGGCCCATCAAAGGACATTCTCCAAAGGCTAAGCTAGAAGGTGCAATGAAGACATTGGTCTTTCATATTCTTCATGGCAAATGCTTCAATGCACAAGATTTCTTCATCCGTCAACTTGCTGCATCAGGATTTGACATCTTTGGCTTGAAGTTCTATGCTCCATGGATCATGCGTCTGATCAAGCTTCACACTGCTTTCAACTATCAGCCATCTGCACGCAACCACATTGTCTTCTTGCCAGATGTCGATATGTCTGTTGAAGCCATCTATCTAAAGTCTGACAAGGAGCCACTTTATCTTCATAACGTTGATCGTCAGAGCTCCACTCAGCCCATTGAAGGTGTGTTGGCTGCCACTCGAGTCTATCCGTTGGCTGGTACTACACGTGCACCTCACCGTGCCCAAACCGAAGCCACTGACAGCACAATTGCTCAACGGCCTCGAAAGCGATCTCGTGTTCTCAATGACTGAGAGCTTCTCATTGGCTTGCATCAAAAGCAGGATAAGCATCATGATTGGCTCAAGCGCCAGATGCAGAGCATCATGACTGACGTCAATCGCATTCGCAACCTTGCAACCAAGAATGCCTTTGTCGCGCATGAAACCTGTCGACGCACATGGAAAGGGCTGACACTTATGTGTGCTGAGGAATATCTTCAGGACGATGGCTTCTCAGAACGATTCAAGTTTGATTCCACTCCGACCAGAAATGTTGTTCTGCAGCGCACTCCATCTCTTGAAGACTCAGAGTACTCCTCGTCTGCTGCAACCGTGAATGCTCGTGTGATTGATGATCAAGATGATGCTACTTCGCCACCTCCAACGCGTATCGACACTGCTCCAAGTTCATCTGCACCGCCAAACCTCGACACCAACCCTGCATCTTCTCCTACTCCTTCTAGGAACGAGTAGGGGCTCACTGTCTTCAACCCTTTTTGGTCCTTACTGACAAAAGGGGGAGAAGCTCTGAGTTGATAGTCTTCAAGCGGGTTTATATGGGCGGTTGCATTATATTTTGCCTAGTGTTTACAACTCTTGCTCTTGATACATTTGGTTCTCTGAGTTGTAACACTTAAACTCGATGGTCGTCTGCTACTTATTTGCTATTTTGTGATGAGGTGATAACTTCCGCACTTAAATCATTTTGCAGACGTCCATTTTTCATTATGCATGTCATTATCTTTGTTACATCGAATCATGCATGATGATTTGTCTTTATAAGTTGAAAAGGATCTCCATAAGTAGAACCTGCCATGTGCATGTGCATTCCAAAAGCAAATTATTTATATGCACATCTTTAGGGGGAGCCTTTTGCTACTTACGAAGACAATACCTCATCCTTTACAATTTCACATATTTATATCCCCGTTGAAAACTTCAACCAGTTTGTCATCAATCACCAAAAAAGGGGGAGATTGTAAGTGCATCTAGTGCCACCCCTAGTTTGGTTTTGGAGTATTGATGACAAACGTGGTTAAGGGACTAATGTGTTTGTGAGAATTGCAGGATAACACAGGTAGTAGTCCCTCCTTGATTCGGTTTACCTACCAGAGATGACCCCTAAAAATGTATGAAGACATTGAAGATAATGGTGGTACGTGAAGACATTCACACTGAAGACTATGACAGGAGAAGACATTAAGTGAAGACTATGGAGTGCGAAGACTTAGTAGTTTCATTGTTTCTTTTCTTCTTCGTTGAGTCATAGGAACCACCGCACTATTAAGTGGGGTCCAAGTGAACAAAGTCAGAGTGACTGAAGTAATGCTCAACCAAAATCCTATGTCTTCGAGCGAAGACAATGAGAGCAAATCTTATCCAGAGTCGGATAAGTCAGCTTTACTTGTATCCCAAGTCAAGCTGTCGCGTGTGTTTGAAATCTGACCGTTGTGACACGTGTCAGTTCCTTAGTGACCCAGTGATGAGGACATGACTACCTTGGATATGACCAAAAATATTGCATATATGCATATTTGTCAGGTGATTTCTAGTGCAAACTATTCAATAATCTATTTATGTTATCCAGAACAAAAATACTTCACACACTTTTGTGTTTTGTCTAATTGCAGGTGTATGGGATATTTGTACAATCCACATATGAAGATAAGGAAGAAAGAGATGTTTATTTGCTGTCCAAAAAGTTCTCTCACGTCACTTTTGGCCCAAGAGAAGATAGAGTCCAAATCTCTCACGTTCTGGATTCAGATTCGGACTGCACAGACATACCTGACTCAAAACGCACACAAGTTTTTTCATACGGACTCTGAATTGGGTGATTCTTTTTTTGTTGGAAACTAGATTTCGTGCACTTTCCAACCCAATTGGAATCACCTTCAAATTCGTCCGGAGCATTGAGTTGTGGACGAAACAATCTGATGCTGCAGCAGAATCCGAGTCAAACTACAAGTCCAAAGGTGTTACATCACCTCCACTTGGGCCCATGAGCCTTGTATGACCTAGATTTAGTTTTAGGCTGCCTTGGGACGTCCTCCCACCTCCTTGGCCGCCACCCCTTGCTCCTATATAAGTAGATCCATCTAGTAGCTTTTCCTTGGGATTTGTTTAGTTAAAAGTTAGCCATTGCAACTTCGTGTACTTCGTTTGTGTCCAACGACCAGACCAAGACCATTTTTCGGATCCCCGCCATTATCAATACTTCATACATATTCGCGATATTCAGATTGCTTTTATCATATTCTTGCTTGTTCTTCGATTGCTTGCAGGAATAGACCTTCGTGGTCAGGTTGATCGTGCTCCGGCGTGGTCAATAACCTCTCGGAGTTGGTTTAGCGATTGCTAAGGCACAACGTCGTTGCACGTTTGTAGTCGGATCGTCAAAGTCGTCTCCACCAAATCGATAGTTATCATCTCATCGAAAGATCGGGACACCCCGCCTCTATCAAGTGGTATAAGTTTTCAGGTTGCTCGGTGAGAATTTCCAATTTTCCTAGATTAGATTTATTTTCTTACCTATTGTCCAAGAAAAAGCCACAAAAAAGAGTTAGATCTATTCATCCTTTGTCCAAGCCAGTCTGAGCCTTTGCAATTTTCTTTTCATTGCTTGCATAGTTGAATTATCGGTTGCATCGTCGTGTCGAGCTGCTGGTCTTAGTGTCTAGGTCGTTTAGAGTTCCGAGTTCTGTTCACATTAGCCACGTCGCCACTGCATCGTTATCCCTTCCGCTGTCCACCATCCATCCATCAATTTCCTCCACGTGCTACCCACCGTTCATTGTCATAATCATAGTTGAGATCGTTCCCATCTTCGCTTGATCCAATCTACATCTTATCAAGTTTGTTTTGGAAAGAGGGAGAGAGAAAAAAAAGATAGAGAAAAAAAACGAGAGAAAAAAAAGAAAGGAAAAGAAAAAAGTGTGAGAAAAAAAAGAGAGGAGAAAAAAAAAATCGGATCTATCTAGACTCAATCTCGTAGTTGAATTCGGATTGGAATCTGTTTTGCGCACTGTTCAGTAAAACAGGTGTATCTTCATCATACGAAGTCCGTTTTGGCTCCGTGAGTACTCAAATTGAAGATAGCGACAAGCCGCATCTAAATAGTTGCAGAAGCTAGTTCAATATTTGACACCTCAAATCGGCTTTTAAATAGGTCTTTTTGCCCTCCGAAGTTCGTGAACACAGCTTGTTCCAATTTTCAGGCCAGTTTTAGAATTCTTTGACTCCTCATATCAACTCGGAATTGAGTGATTCTTTTTGCATTGGAAAGCTTGAGTTAGTAGCATTCTTTGAAAGAATTTATCAGAAAATTGTCTCAAACTTTTCAAGAGGAAAGTTGGAGAGAGAGTTGTTGTATATCCTGCTTGGCAGTTGTTTTTCATCATTATCTTCACTGTCGTTGTGATCTTCATTTATACCTTGCTGTCAAGAGCTACTTAGTATCATTCATTGATGCTAGTTGTGCTACGCCGTGACCTTATTAGTGTTCTAGGCTCGCATCTCTAGTCCGGTCTAGCCTAGGACCAGCACAGTACCGTCGTTGAGCGTTTATTCAACATTGCATCTTTGAATTGATTATTGCTAATCTTTTGCTACCATATATAGCCAACCCAGCTCCACATATTTCTACACCGTGTATACGTACGCTCCCCTGGCAATCGCTTTACTCAATATTCGGAGTTACTTGACACCACTGGTTGCCGATCACCGCCTGCTGCATGGTAAGAACTTGTAAGACATTGATATTTGCTTTACTGTGAGCGTTTTACCACCACATCCTAGTAGTTATAGGAACATTATTTTTGGGTTTTGTTTCTTGTTCTACTAATCATGACAGGATCCAGAGTCAATTCATGGGCTTTGTCGATCGCGGGAGACGTGCCACCACCTTTGCAAATACCACAATCGTCACGAGAGGTGCACAAACATCCAAATGCACATGATCAGGTTAATGTATCTATACCACCATTTAATGGCCGTTTTAAACCTGCTTTATATATTGAATGGGAGTTCGACATAAAAAATATATTTGCTTCCCATAATTTCGATGAACATAAAAAGGTTAAGGTTGCGGTTGGTTCTTTCACTGGTTATGCTTTGGTTTGGTGGAGTGAATATTGTCGGTTACACCCTGATTATATACCTACTACTTGGGATGATTTGAAACTTACCATGCGACATACTTTCGTCCCTGCTTATTATACTCGTGACATGATTAAGAAGTTGCAACACTTAAAACAAGGTAGTGAAACTGTAACAAAATATTATGATGATTTACAAACTACCTTGTTGCATTCCTCTTTAGAAGAAAGTTGATGAGGACACCAATACAATTGTTACACCCACAGCCCCTGCTGCTATACATACTGGACCAATTACTAGAGCTCGTGCACGCCAACTAAATTACCAGGTACTTTCGTTTCTTGGTAATGATTCTAATGTTCATGAGAATATGATGCTGCCTAAATTGGATACATTTGTTTTGCTTACAAATGAAGGGCCTAGCTTGGAGAAGGATGAACATTGGAGCAAGAACAAGCATGGAGATGATGGCATGCGCAAGGGGAACAAGAACGGAGTTACAAGTGATGATTTCAGGACTTTGAAGCCACCATAATGGGTGCATGAAGCCTTGGATGAAATATACAAGATGCCACTTCATAAATTTCGTCCCGAGGCTATTTTAGGTGCTGCGTCACCTTATTATTGGGCCAGGCCCATGTAATTTCGAAATACGTAAGTATAGGCTATTTTTAGAGTCCGTATGTGTGGGGAAACAAGAGATAGGGTTGATTTCGGACTCCTCCACCAAGGGCCACGAAATTCCCCCCTCTTCCTCCATATATACAGCCCTTAGGGCATCGTTTAGACTTTGGGTTTTGTTTAGATTAAAAGTTCGCCATAGCTGCAACTTCGCGTACTTCGTTTGTGTTCAACGACCAGACAAAGGCGTCACAGAACCCCACCTTGATCAATAAAGCTTTCATCTTATATTCGCAATATCCAGATTGCAATCTTAGTTTCTTGCTTGTTCTTCGTTTGCTCGCAGGAAACAGACCCTCGTGGTCAGGTTGATCGTGCTCCGGCGTGGTCAATAACCTCTCGGAGTTGGTTTAGCGATTGCTAAGGCGCGACGTCCTCGCACGTTCGTAGTCGGATCGTCAAAGTCGACTTCCACCAAAGCGAAATCCACCATCTCATCGAAAGACGGGACACCTTTGCCTTTATCACAGCTCCACATATTTCTACACCGTGTATACGTACGCTCCCCTGGCAATCGCTTTACTCAATATTCGGAGTTACTTGACACCGCTGGTTGCCGATCACCGCCTGCTGCATGTAAGAACTTGTAAGACATTGATATTTGCTTTACTGTGAGCGTTTTACCACCACATCCTAGTAGTTATAGGAACATTATTTTTGGGTTTTGTTTCTTGTTCTACTAATCATGACAGGATCCAGAGTCAATTCATGGGCTTTGTCGATCGCGGGAGACGTGCCACCACCTTTGCAAATACCACAACCGTCACGAGAGGTGCACAAACATCCAAATGCACATGATCAGGTTAATGTATCTATACCACCATTTAATGGCCGTTTTAAACCTGCTTTATATATTGAATGGGAGTTCGACATAAAAAATATATTTCCTTCCCATAATTTCAATGAACATAAAAAGGTTAAGGTTGCGGTTGGTTCTTTCACTGGTTATGCTTTGGTTTGGTGGAGTGAATATTGTCGGTTACACCCTGATTATATACCTACTACTTGGGATGATTTGAAACTTGCCATGCGACATACTTTCGTCCCTGCTTATTATACTCGTGACATGATTAAGAAGTTGCAACACTTAAAACAAGGTAGTGAAACTGTAACAAAATATTATGATGATTTACAAACTACCTTGTTGCATTCCTCTTTAGAAGAAAGTGAAGATGATTTTATGGATAGATTTTGGGGAGGATTAAACCGTGATATTCAAGAGATAGCCAAGATTGAAGCTATTGAGATTTGGCCGCAGCCCAAAACGGTCACACAAGTGAGGAGTTTTCTTGGCCTCGCTGGATTCTATAGGCGTTTTGTGAGAGATTTCAGCACCATTGCTGCACCTCTCAATGAGCTTACAAAGAAAGATGTGCCTTTTCTTTGGGGTACCGCACAGGAAGAAGCCTTCACGGTATTGAAAGATAAGTTGACACATGCTCCTTTACTCCAACTTCCTGATTTTAATAAGACTTTTGAGCTTGAATGTGATGCTAGTGGAATTGGATTAGGAGGTGTGTTATTACAAGATGGCAAACCTGTTGCATACTTTTCTGAAAAATTGAGTGGGCCTAGTCTGAATTATTCTACTTATGATAAAGAATTATATGCTCTTGTTCGGACTTTAGAAACATGGCAACATTATTTATGGCCCAAAGAATTTGTTATACATTCTGATCATGAATCTTTGAAACATATTAAAAGTCAAGCTAAACTGAATCGTAGACATGCTAAATGGGTTGAATTCATTGAGACTTTCCCTTATGTCATTAAACACAAGAAGGGAAAAGAAAATGTTATTGCTGATGCATTGTCTCGTCGCTATACTATGCTTTCACAACTTGACTTCAAAATATTTGGTTTGGAGACCATCAAAGATCAATATGTGCATGATGTTGATTTTAAAGATGTAACGCAGAATTGTAAAGAAGGAAGAATGTGGAACAAGTTTGTTGTTAACAATGGATTTGTGTTTCGTGCTAACAAGCTATGCATTCCAGCTAGCTCCGTTCGTCTTTTGTTGTTGCAGGAGGCGCATGGAGGAGGATTAATGGGACACTTTGGCGTGAAGAAGACGGAGGACGTACTTGCTACACATTTTTTTTGGCCAAAGATGAGACGGGATGTTGAGCGTTTTATTGCTCGCTGCACTACATGTCAAAAAGCTAAGTCACGACTCAATCCTCATGGTTTATATATGCCTTTGCCTGTACCTAGTGTTCCTTGGGAGGATATATCTATGGACTTTGTTTTAGGTTTACCTCGAACAAAGAAGGGGAGGGATAGCATATTTGTTGTCGTGGATAGATTCTCAAAAATGGCACACTTTATACCATGTCATAAAAGCGATGATGCTGTTAATGTTGCTGATTTGTTCTTTCGTGAAATTATTCGCTTGCATGGTGTGCCAAATACTATTGTTTCAGATCGTGATACTAAATTTCTTAGCCACTTTTGGAGATGTTTATGGGCTAAGTTGGGGACTAAACTGCTTTTTAGTACTACTTGTCACCCCCAAACTGATGGACAAACTGAAGTAGTCAATAGAACGTTGTCTACTATGCTTAGGACTGTTTTGAAGAATAATAAGAAAATGTGTGATGAGGACATGACTACCTTGGATATGACCAAAAATATTGCATATATGCATATTTGTCAGGTGATTTCTAGTGCAAACTATTCAATAATCTATTTATGTTATCCAGAACAAAAATACTTCACACACTTTTGTGTTTTGTCTAATTGCAGGTGTGTGGGACATTTGTACAATCCACATATGAAGATAAGGAAGAAAGAGATGTTTATTTGCTGTCCAAAAAGTTCTCTCACGTCACTTTTGGCCCAAAAGAAAATAGAGTCCAAGTCTCTCACGTTCTGGATTCAGATTCGGACTGCACAGACACACCTGACTCAAAACGCACACAAGTTTTTCATACGGACTCCGAATTGGGTAATTCTTTTTTTGTTGGAAACTAGATTTCGTGCACTTTCCAACCCAATTGGAATCACCTTCAAATTCGTCCGAAGCGTTGAGTTGTGGACGAAACAATCTGATGCTGCAGCAGAATCCGAGTCAAACTACAAGTCCAAAGGTGTTACATCACCTCCACTTGGGCCCATTGGCCTTGTACGACCTAGATTTAGTTTTAGGCTGCCTTGGGACGTCCTCCCACCTCCTTGGCCTCCACCCCTTGCTCCTATATAAGTAGATCCATCTAGTAGCTTTTCCTTGGGATTTGTTTAGTTAAAAGTTAGCCAACGCAACTTCGTGTACTTCGTTTGTGTCCAACGACCAGATCAAGACCGCTTACGGATCCCCACCATTATCAATACCTCATATATATTTGCAATATTCAGATTGCTTTATCATATTCTTGCTCGTTCTTCGATTGCTTGCAGGAATAGACCTTCGTGGTCAGGCTGACCGTGCTTCCGGCATCGTCAGTAACCTCAGGAGATTGGTTTAGGGATTGCTAAGGCGCAACGTCGTGCACGTTTGTAGTCGGATCGTCAAAGTCGTCTCCACCAAATCGATAGTTATCATCTCATCGAAAGATCGGGACACCCTCGCCTCTATCAAGTGGTATCAGTTTTCAGGTTGCTCGGTGAGAATTTCCAGTTTTCCTAGATTAGATTTATTTTCTTACCTATTGTCCAAGAAAAAGCCACACAAAAAAAAGTTAGATCTGTTCATCCTTTATCCAAGCCAGTCTGAGCCTTTGCAATTTTCTATTCATTGCTTGCATAGTTGAATTATTGGTTGCATCGTCGTGTAAGTTGCTGGTCTTAGCGTCTAGTTCCTTTAGAGTTTCGAGTTCTGTTCACATTAGTCACGCCGCCGCTGCATTGTTCATTGTCATAATCATAGTTGAGGTCATTCACATCTTCGCCTGATCCAATCTGCATCTTATCTAGTTTGTCTTGAAAAAAAAAGATAGAGAAAAAAAAGAGAAAAAAGGAAAAAAAAGAAAAAGAGAGAGAAGAAAAAGAAAAAAAAAGCGTGAGAAAAAAAAAAGAGAAGAAAAAAAATTGGATCTATCTAGAATCAATCTCGTACCTGAATTCGGATTGGAATCTGTTTTGCGCACTGTTCAGTAAAACAGGTGTATCTTCCTGATACGAAGTCCGTTTTGGCTCCGTGCGTACTCAAATTGAAGCTAGCGACGAGCTGCATCTAAATAGTTGCAGAAGCTAGTTCAATATTTGACACCTCAAAATCGGCTTCTAAATAGGTCTTTTTGCCCTCCGAAGTTCGTGAACACAACTTGTTCCAATTTTTCAGGCCAGTTTTAGAATTCTTTGACTCCTCATATCAACTCGGAATTGAGTGATTCTTTTTGCATTGGAAAACTTGAGTTAGTAGCATTCTTTGACAGAATTTATCAGAAAATTGTCTCAAACTTTTCAAGAGGAAAGTTGGAGAGAGAGTTGTTGTATATCCTGCTTGGCAGTTGTTTTTCATCATTATCTTCACTGCCGTTGTGATTTTCACTTATATCTTGCTGTCAAGAGCTACTTAGTATCCTTCATTGATGCTATTTGTGCTACGCCGTGACCTCATTAGTGTTCTAGGCTCGCGTCTCTAGTACGGTCTAGCCTAGGACCAGCAC
The DNA here is from genome assembly GCF_002162155.2 of Triticum dicoccoides. Taxonomy (NCBI): domain Eukaryota; kingdom Viridiplantae; phylum Streptophyta; class Magnoliopsida; order Poales; family Poaceae; genus Triticum; species Triticum dicoccoides. The sequence continues at coordinate 313,292,298 of NC_041393.1, forward strand.
AGTACCGTCGTTGAGCGTTTATTCAACATTGCATCTTTGAATTGATTATTGCTAATCTTTTGCTACCATATATAGCCGACCCAGCTCCACATATTTCTACACCGTGTATACGTACGCTCCCCTGGCAATCGCTTTACTCAATATTCGGAGTTACTTGACATCGCTGGTTGCCGATCACCGCGTGCTGCATGGTAAGAACTTGTAAGACATTGATATTTGCTTTACTGTGAGCGTTTTACCACCACATCCTAGTAGTTATAGGAACATTATTTTTGGGTTTTGTTTCTTATTCTACTAATCATGACAGGATCCAGAGTCAATTCATGGGCTTTGTCGATCGCGGGAGACGTGCCACCACCTTTGCAAATACCACAACCATCACGAGAGGTGCACAAACATCCAAATGCACATGATCAGGTTAATGTATCTATACCACCATTTAATGGCCGTTTTAAACCTGCTTTATATATTGAATGGGAGTTCGACGTAAAAAATATATTTGCTTCCCATAATTTCGATGAACATAAAAAGGTTAAGGTTGTGGTTGGTTCTTTCACTGGTTATGCTTTGGTTTGGTGGAGTGAATATTGTCGGTTACACCCTGATTATATACCTACTACTTGGGATGATTTGAAACTTGCCATGCGACATACTTTCGTCCCTGCTTATTATACTCGTGACATGATTAAGAAGTTGCAACACTTAAAACAAGGTAGTGAAACTGTAACAAAATATTATGATGATTTACAAACTACCTTGTTGCATTCCTCTTTAGAAGAAAGTGAAGATGATTTTATGGATAGATTTTGGGGAGGATTAAACCGTGATATTGAAGAGATACTAATTCATGAAGAGTGTTATCCTATGGACCATTTGTTTCATCTTGCTTGCAAAGCTGAACAGGAAATAAAACGACGTGTTGGCCATAAGGAGAACAAGCGCACGGTGCACATTCCAAGAGTTGATATGATTGTTCCTTCAACTACTAGGCATACTATGACAACCACATCCGTTGTTATCAGGACTACATCGCCTCCACCATGTGACACATCGGCCCCGAGAGTGGCTACATCATCTGAGTTGATCATAAGAGGTAATGACAAAGGTACTGATCTTCCATCTCTACATGAGAATGATGAATGCCTTGTCAATTTGAATGCACCATCTGATGAGCTACCCACTACTTTGATCACACCACCTATTTTAGAGGACTACGTTGATAATTTGACTTTGCCATGTGATCAAACAACTGAAATACCAACAATTTTGAGTGCACCCATTGAATTAACTATTGATGCAAAAGAACCAATGTTTAATCATTTTGATATGACCTCTAATCTTGGTGATGATTCTGTGTTGAATGACTTATTGCATGTTTGCTTATTTAAGCATGTTGTAGCATGTACATTTGATGCAAGTAAGGTTTATTCACCAGTTGGGATGGTTTAATGATGAACATTGTCAATCTTTTGAAATGAATAAGAGCTTCACTTATATGTGCAAACTGAGTTGTAATATTTTCATGCCTTCTACTTCTTGTGCTAATTTTTTGGCTTTAGATTTTATGAACTATGCAAGTTACTCATCTATTCATGTGTCATATATGCAAAAATCAAGGGAAGTAAAAATGGATGACATATACATATACAACATGTACACCTTGTCTCTTTTGTTAGCCACATTTCAGATTGAGCAACGCCGAGGACGGCTTTATTTTCAAGAAGGGGAGGATGATGAGGACATGACTACCTTGGATATGACCAAAAATATTGCATATATGCATATTTGTCAGGTGATTTCTAGTGCAAACTATTCAATAATCTATTTGTGTTATCCAGAACAAAAATACTTCACACACTTTTGTGTTTTGTCTAATTGCAGGTGTATGGGACATTTGTACAATCCACATATGAAGATAAGGAAGAAAGAGATGTTTATTTGCTGTCCAAAAAGTTCTCTCACGTCACTTTTGGCCCAAGAGAAGATAGAGTCCAAGTCTCTCACGTTCTGGATTCAGATTCGGACTGCACAGACATACCTGACTCAAAACGCACACAAGTTTTTCATACGGACTCCGAATTGGGTGATTCTTTTTTTGTTGGAAACTAGATTTCGTGCACTTTCCAACCCAAGTGGAATCACCTTCAAATTCGTCCGGAGCGTTGAGTTGTGGACGAAACAATCTGATGCTGCAGCAGAATCCGGGTCAAACTACAAGTCCAAAGGTGTTACATCACCTCCACTTGGGCCCATTGGCCTTGTACGACCTAGATTTAGTTTTAGGCTGCCTTGGGACGTACTCCCACCTCCTTGGCCGCCACCCCTTGCTCCTATATAAGTAGATCCATCTAGTAGCTTTTCCTTGGGATTTGTTTAGTTAAAAGTTAGCCACTGCAACTTCGTGTACTTCGTTTGTGTCCAACGACCAGACCATGACCACTTACGGATCCCCACCATTATCAATACCTCATATATATTTGCAATATTCAGATTGCTTTATCATATTCTTGCTCGTTCTTCGATTGCTTGCAGGAATAGACCTTCGTGGTCAGGCTGACCGTGCTTCCGGCATCGTCAATAACCTCAGGAGATTGGTTTAGCGATTGCTAAGGCGCAACGTCGTGCACGTTTGTAGTCGGATCGTCAAAGTCGTCTCCACCAAATCGATACTTATCATCTCATCGAAAGATCGGGACACCCTCGCCTCTATCAAAACACAAATCCATCGTTAACAACAAACTTGTTCCACATTCTTCCTTCTTTACAATTCTGCATTACATCTTTAAAATCAGCATCATGCACATATTGATCTTTGATGGTCTCCAAACCAAATATTTTGAAGTCAAGTTGTGAAAGCATAGTATAGCGACGAGACAATGCATCAGCAATAACATTTTCTTTTCCCTTCTTGTGTTTAATGACATAAGGGAAAGTCTCAATGAATTCAATCCATTTAGCATGTCTACGATTCAGTTTAGCTTGACCTTTAATATGTTTCAAAGATTCATGATCAGAATGTATAACAAATTCTTTGGGCCATAAATAATGTTGCCATGTTTCTAAAGTCCGAACAAGAGCATATAATTCTTTATCATAAGTAGAATAATTCAGACTAGGCCCACTCAATTTTTCAGAAAAGTATGCAACAGGTTTGCCATCTTGTAATAACACACCTCCTAATCCAATTCCACTAGCATCACATTCAAGCTCAAAAGTCTTATTAAAATCAGGAAGTTGGAGTAAAGGAGCATGTGTCAACTTATCTTTCAATACCGTGAAGGCTTCTTCTTGTGCGGTACCCCAAAGAAAAGGCACATCTTTCTTTGTAAGCTCATTGAGAGGTGCAGCAATGGTGCTGAAATCTCTCACAAAACGCCTATAGAATCCAGCGAGGCCAAGAAAACTCCTCACTTGTGTGACCGTTTTGGGTTGCGGCCAACTCTCAATAGCTTCAATCTTGGCTTTATCAACTTCAATTCCTTGTGGAGTAACAACATAGCCAAGAAAAGATACTCGGTCGGTGCAAAAGGTGCACTTCCCAAGGTTACCAAACAAACGTGCATCACGTAGAGCAATAAAAACAGCACGTAAATGTTCCAAATGTTCTTCCAAAGATCTGCTATAAATCAATATGTCATCAAAGTAAACTACCACAAATCGTCCAATGAAAGCACGTAAAACTTCGTTCATTAATCTCATGAAAGTACTAGGTGCATTAGTTAACCCAAAAGGCATGACTAACCACTCATATAATCCAAACTTAGTTTTAAATGCTGTTTTCCATTCATCTCCCAATTTCATACGAATTTGATGGTATCCACTACGCAAATCAACTTTGGAGAATATTGTAGAGCCACTCAATTCATCAAGCATATCATCTAGTGATGAGGACATCAATACAATTGTTACACCCACAGCCCCTGCTGCTATACATACTGGACCAATTACTAGAGCTCGTGCACGCCAACTAAATTACCAGGTACTTTCGTTTCTTGGTAATGATTCTAATGTTCATGAGAATATGATGCTGCCTAAATTGGATACATTTGTTTTGCTTACAAATGAAGGGCCTAGCTTGGAGAAGGATGAACATTGAAGCAAGAACAAGCATGGAGATGATGGCATGCGCAAGGGGAACAAGAACGGAGTTACAAGTGATGATTTCAGGACTTTGAAGCCACCATAATGGGTGCATGAAGCCTTGGACGAAATATACAAGATGCCACTTCCTAAATTTCGTCCCGAGGCTATTTTAGGTGCTGCGTCACCTTATTATTGGGCCAGACCCATGTAATTTCGAAATACATAAGTATAGGCTATTTTTAGAGTCCGTATGTGTGGGGAAACAAGAGATAGGGTTGATTTCGGACCCCTCCACCAAGGGCCACGAAATTCCCCCCTCTTCCTCCATATATACAGCCCTTAGGGCATCGTTTAGACTTTGGGTTTTGTTTAGATTAAAAGTTCGCCATAGCTGCAACTTCGCGTACTTCGTTTGTGTTCAACGACCAGACAAAGGCGTCACAGAACCCCACCTTGATCAATAAAGCTTTCATCTTATATTCGCAATATCCAGATTGCAATCTTAGTTTCTTGCTTGTTCTTCATTTGCTCGCAGGAAACAGACCCTCGTGGTCAGGTTGATCGTGCTCCGGCGTGGTCAATAACCTCTCGGAGTTGGTTTAGCGATTGCTAAGGCGCGACGTCCTCGCACGTTCGTAGTCGGATCGTCAAAGTCGACTTCCACCAAAGCGAAATCCACCATCTCATCGAAAGACGGGACACCTTTGCCTCTATCAGAAAGCATAGTATAGCGGCGAGACAATGCATCAGCAATAATATTTTCTTTTCCCTTCTTGTGTTTAATGACATAAGGAAAAGTCTCAATGAATTCAACCCATTTAGCATGTCTACGATTCAGTTTAGCTTGACTTTTAATATGTTTCAAAGATTCATGATCAGAATGTATAACAAATTCTTTGGGCCATAAATAATGTTGCCATGTTTCTAAAGTCCGAACAAGAGCATATAATTCTTTATCATAAGTAGAATAATTCAGACTAGGCCCACTCAATTTTTCAGAAAAGTATGCAACAGGTTTGCCATCTTGTAATAACACACCGCCTAATCCAATTCCACTAGCATCACATTCAAGCTCAAAAGTCTTATTAAAATCAGGAAGTTGGAGTAAAGGAGCATGTGTCAACTTATCTTTCAATACCGAGAAAGCTTCTTCCTGTGCGGTACCCCAAAGAAAAGGCACATCTTTCTTTGTAAGCTCATTGAGAGGTGCAGCAATGGTGCTGAAATCTCTCACAAAACGCCTATAGAATCCAGCGAGGCCAAGAAAACTCCTCACTTGTGTGACCGTTTTGGGTTGCGGCCAACTCTCAATAGCTTCAATCTTGGCTTTATCAACTTCAATTCCCTGTGGAGTAACAACATAGCCAAGAAAAGATACTCGGTCGGTGCAAAAGGTGCACTTCCCAAGGTTACCAAACAAACGTGCATCACGTAGAGCAATAAAAACAGCACGTAAATGTTCCAAATGTTCTTCCAAAGATCTGCTATAAATCAATATGTCATCAAAGTAAACTAACACAAATCGTCCAATGAAAGCACGTAAAACTTCGTTCATTAATCTCATGAAAGTACTAGGTGCATTAGTTAACCCAAAAGGCATGACTAACCACTCATATAATCCAAACTTAGTTTTGAATGCTGTTTTCCATTCATCTCCCAATTTCATACGAATTTGATGGTATCCACTACGTAAATCAACTTTGGAGAATATTGTAGAGCCACTCAATTCATCAAGCATATCATCTAGCCTAGGAATAGGATGACGATAACGAATAGTAATATTATTAATGCCTCTACAATCAACACACATACGTGATGTACCATCCTTTTTTGGCACTAGAATAATAGGAACAGCACAAGGACTAAGGGATTCGCGTATATAACCTTTGTCGAGAAGCTCTTGTACTTGACGCATAATCTCCTTCGTCTCCTGTGGATTGGTACGGTATGGTGCACGGTTTGGCAGTGAAGCACCGGGAATTAAGTCAATCTGATGCTCAATCCCTCGAATAGGCGGTAATCCCGGTGGCACGTCTTGTGGAAAGACGTCAGCGAACTCCTGCAAAATGTTAGTGACAGCAGGAGGCAAAGAGGAAGGCACGTCCTCAAATGAAAATAATGCCTCTTTGCACACAAAAGCATAGCAAACAGATTTGCTGAAATCTAGCTCATCAATATCAGATTTGGTGGCAAATAAACATGCACTTTTCAATTTAATTTCAGAAGCAACACTAGATGGTTTATTATTAGGCTTCATTTGTTTCTCAAATTCTTTTGCCACAATCTGATTTTCACTCTTATTCGTCTCCTGTTTTGCTTTATTAGCTCTATTAATATCATCTTTCAAAATGGAATCAGGAGTCATAGGAAGCAAAGTAATATTTTTATCCTTATGAACAAGAGTATAGTGATTGTTTCTACCATGGTGTACAGAATTTTTATCAAATTGCCATGGTCTACCAAGTAATAAGGAACATGCTTGCATAGGTACCACATCACAATCAACATAATCAGCATATGTAGATATACTAAAATGCACACGAACAGTACGTGTTACCTTAACCTTGCCGCTGTTGTTGAACCATTGGATGTAGTAAGGATGTGGATGTGGTCTTGTGGTGAGAGAAAGCTTCTCGACCATCTCCATGCTAGCCAAGTTGTTGCAGCTCCCTCCGTTTATGATGACGCGCACAGAACGTTCCTTCACAACTCCCTTGGTATGGAACAAATTGTGCCTCTGATTTTGCTCAGCTTGTGTGATCTGCACACTCAAAACACGTTGAGCAACTAAACATTCATACCTGTCAGCGTCTTCAGGAGCCATGTATTGCGTCTCATTATCAGAATCATCTCCACCATGTTCTTCACGTGTAATAAGAGCCAAAGTCTCCTCATCATAGTCACTAGCGGACTCATATCCACCATCCGCGGTAGCAATCATCACACGCGGAGATTTGCATTCTCTCGCATAATGACCTTCTCCCTTACAACGACGACAAATAATATCACTTGTGTGCCCTGTTGATGCTATGGAAGAAGAAGAACGCTGTGTAGGCCCCGCAGGTGCGCTCTTGGCAGATAATGGTGGTTGTGCCTGTTTTCTTGTATCACGGCTGGAGGTGGCACCTGATGGAGGTGCTGGTGCAGTTGAAGTAGAAGATGCACGTGGTGTCCATGATGAAGGTCGGCCTGCAGAAAAGTTAGTTCGCGCCAATGCTTGTCGATCCTGCACTTCACGTTCAGCTTTACAAGCAAGATGGAATAAACGAGTGATATTAGTATACTCCTTATAGTCTAGAATGGTCTGAATCTCTCTATTTAATCCACCCAGAAAACGTGCAAGCATAGCTTCATTCTCCTCAACAATACCACATCTAATCATGCCAGTTTGTAATTCCTGATAATATTCTTCTACAGAATTTTTTCCTTGTCTTAAACGCTGCAATTTTTGAAGCAATTCACGTTGATAATATGGTGGAACCCAACGCGTACGCATATCAGTTTTCAAAGCAGCCCAAGTAGTTGGAATAGGATATAATCTACAATGTTCAGACCACCATACACATGCAAAACTAGTGAAAGCACAAACAGCAGCAGCAACTCGTCTCTCCTCAGGATATTGTAAACATGTAAATCGTTGTTCAGTTTCTAACTCCCAAGTAAGATATATATCAGGAACATATCTACCCTCAAATGGTGGAATATTCAATTTCAGTTTAGGAATGTGGACATCATCTCGTACCTGAGGTGGTGGTGCAGGCCTACCATTACGAATATATACCTGAGGTCGACCTGCTGGTGGTTGTGCTGGTGGCTGCTCGTAGATCTGATTTTGATCAACCTCATCCTCATAATCGCCCGCATACTCATCATCCTCCTGGGTACCAGCAGCAGCAGTAGCAGGAGCCAAAGAAGCACCAACAGTAGTAGCAGCGTGATGAGGACATCAATACAATTGTTACACCCACAGCCCCTGCTGCTATACATACTGGACCAATTACTAGAGCTCGTGCACGCCAACTAAATTACCAGGTACTTTCGTTTCTTGGTAATGATTCTAATGTTCATGAGAATATGATGCTGCCTAAATTGGATACATTTGTTTTGCTTACAAATGAAGGGCCTAGCTTGGAGAAGGATGAACATTGGAGCAAGAACAAGCATGGAGATGATGGCATGCGCAAGGGAAACAAGAACGGAGTTACAAGTGATGATTTCAGGACTTTGAAGCCACCATAATGGGTGCATGAAGCCTTGGACGAAATATACAAGATGCCACTTCATAAATTTCGTCCCGAGGCTATTTTAGGTGCTGCGTCACCTTATTATTGGGCCAGGCCCATGTAATTTCGAAATACATAAGTATAGACTATTTTTAGAGTCCGTATGTGTGGGGAAACAAGAGATAGGGTTGATTTCGGACCCCTCCACCAAGGGCCACGAAATTCCCCCCCTCTTCCTCCATATATACAGCCCTTAGGGCATCGTTTAGACTTTGGGTTTTGTTTAGATTAAAAGTTCGCCATAGCTGCAACTTCGCGTACTTCGTTTGTGTTCAACGACCAGACAAAGGCGTCACAGAACCCCACCTTGATCAATAAAGCTTTCATCTTATATTCACAATATCCAGATTGCAATCTTAGTTTCTTGCTTGTTCTTCGTTTGCTCGCAGGAAACAGACCCTCGTGGTCAGGTTGATCGTGCTCCGGCGTGGTCAATAACCTCTCGGAGTTGGTTTAGCGATTGCTAAGGCGCGACGTCCTCACACGTTCGTAGTCGGATCGTCAAAGTCGACTTCCACCAAAGCGAAATCCACCATCTCATCGAAAGACGGGACACCTTTGCCTCTATCAGTGTCCATGATGAAGGTCGGCCTGCAGAAAAGTTAGTTCGCCCCAATGCTTGTCGATCCTGCACTTCACGTTCAGCTTTACAAGCAAGATGGAATAAACGAGTGATATTAGTATACTCCTTATAGTCTAGAATGGTCTGAATCTCTCTATTTAATCCACCCAGAAAACGTGCAAGCATAGCTTCATTCTCCTCAACAATACCACATCTAATCATGCCAGTTTGTAATTCCTGATAATATTCTTCTACAGAATTTTTTCCTTGTCTTAAACGCTGCAATTTTTGAAGCAATTCACGTTGATAATATGGTGGAACCCAACGCGTACGCATAGCAGTTTTCAAAGCAGCCCAAGTAGTTGGAATAGGATATAATCTACAATGTTCAGACCACCATACACATGCAAAACTAGTGAAAGCACAAACAGCAGCAGCAACTCGTCTCTCCTCAGGATATTGTAAACATGTAAATCGTTGTTCAGTTTCTAACTCCCAAGTAAGATATATATCAGGAACATATTTACCCTCAAATGGTGGAATATTCAATTTCAGTTTAGGAATATGGACATCATCTCGTACCTGAGGTGGTGGTGCAGGCCTACCATTACGCATATATACCTGAGGTCGACCTGCTGGTGGTGGTGCTGGTGGCTGCTCGTAGATCTGATTTTGATCAACCTCATCCTCATAATCGCCCGCATACTCATCATCCTCCTGGGTACCAACAACAGCAGTAGCAGGAGCCACAGAAGTATCAACAGCAGCACCAACAGTTTGGCCAAACGCAAGAGGAACACGGCTCGCTCGGCGAAGGTCTATTTCGCGACGTGGAGGTAGTCGTTGTTGTTGTTGTTGGAGAGGTGCGTTAGGTGCAGCGGGTGGTGGTGGTGGAAGACGCGCAAGCAATTCATTAAATCTGTTATCGAGCTTTGTTTCGAACGTCTTCTCAAGGCCAGTGATCTTCTCCATGGCCTCTTCAAAATTGTTCAGCACATCTTGGACCTGTTCAGTCATCATTTGCTGAAACTTATCATGAAGCTCCTTGTTCGATAAATTCTCCCAGTCAATCTCGTCAGCTTGTGATCCTGGCATGGTTAGCACAATAGAAACACACAAGAATATGATCCTACAGACTACGAACAAGTGGTGGTGGTGGGTGTCACAAATCCGTCAAGCAAAACTCAAATTCTTACCAGTTCTTACCCAGCAACAGGCGGTGATCGGCAACCGTTGTAGTCACAACTCTCAAAGCTTGGATAGAGCGATTACCAGGGAGAGTCAAACGCACGACGTAGATGTATGTGGAGCTGGGAAGGCTTATAATATGGTAGCAAAAAGGGTCAGCAATAATGAATTCAGAGATGCAAAGTTGAATAAACGCTCAACGACGGTACTGTGCTGGTCCTAGGCTAGACTGTGCTAGAGACGCGAGCCTAGAACACCAACAAAATCACGGCGCGGCACGTAAACAAGGGAAAAGCACACTCTGAAATTTTTTTTCGCTCTTTTTTTTTTGCGAAAAATCACTATAATGGCGAGTATCTCAAAACTCTTCCTAGCTCAAACTGACAGGATGGGCACGAAATTTTTCGACCAATTTTTTTTTTCGACTGCCCGGACCCGAAAACTGGAAACGGGTCAAAAAAACTTCCTATAATGGCACCTGTCTCAAAACACTCAGAAACACCTAAAAATAGGATAGCCAGAATTTTTTTTGAAAAATGCGTTTTCGAAAAATTTTGGGCCTAAACGGAGCGTGGCTACCCGACTCTTTTTTTTTGCGCTCTTTTTTTTTTCCGAAACCTACTCCGGCAAGGAAACACGAATCGGAATCTAGATGGATCCCGAAAACAAACCTAATAAGCAAGGAACTCGGATTGGTGGTGGATATAGGGTGGTGGTATATGGCAGCGGTGGTGGTAGCGGTGGTAGTATATGGATATGGATCGGTGGTGGTATATGGGCACGGATTGGTGGTGGTATATGGATACGGATTCGGAGCGGTGGTGGTAGATGGCAGGGGCGATGATGATGGTGCGGCGGCGGCGTGACAACTTATGACCAGAACTCGAAACTCTAAAAGACTAGACTCTAAGACCAGCAACTAGACCGACGATGCAACCGCAAATTCAACAAAGCAAAACCCTAAAAAGATTATGCAAAGGCTCAGATTGGTTCGGATATGATGAACTAACCCTAATTTTTTTTTGTGTGGCTTTTTCGTGGACTGTAGGTATGAAGAACAGACTCGATCTAAACTACGAAAAACTGTAAAATCTCACCGAGCAACCTGGAAATCTGATACCACTTGATAGAGGCAAAGGTGTCCCGTCTTTCGATGAGATGATGGATATCGCTTTGGTGGAAGTCGACTTTGACGATCCGACTACGAACTTGCGAGGACGTCGCGCCTTAGCAATCGCTAAACCAACTCCGAGAGGTTATTGACCACGCCGGAGCACGATCAACCTAACCACGAGGGTCTGTTTCCTGCGAGCAAACGAAGAACAAGCAAGAAACTGAGATTGCAATCTGGATATTGCGAATATAAGATGAAAGCTTTATTGATCAAGGTGGGGTTCTGTGACGTCTTTGTCTGGTCGTTGAACACAAACGAAGTACGCGAAGTTGCAGCTATGGCGAACTTTTAATCTAAACAAAACCCAAAGTCTAAACGATGCCCTAAGGGCTGTATATATGGAGGAAGAGGGGGGGGGGATTTCGTGGCCCTTGGTGGAGGGGTCCGAAATCAACCCTATCTCTTGTTTCCCCACACATACGGACTCTAAAAATAGCCTATACTTATGTATTTCGAAATTACATGGGCCTGGCCCAATAATAAGGTGACGCAGCACCTAAAATAGCCCCGGGACGAAATTTATGAAGTGGCATCTTGTATATTTCGTCCAAGGCTTCATGCACCCATTATGGTGGCTTCAAAGTCCTGGAATCATCACTTGTAACTCCGTTCTTGTTCCCCTTACGCATGCCATCATCTCCATGCTTGTTCTTGCTCCAATGTTCATCCTTCTCCAAGCTAGGCCCTTCATTTGTAAGCAAAACAAATGTATCCAATTTAGGCAGCATCATATTCTCATGAACATTAGAATCATTACCAAAAAACGAAAGTACCTGGTAATTTAGTTGGCGTGCACGAGCTCTAGTAATTGGTCCAGTATGTATAGCAGCAGGGGCTGTGGGTGTAACAATTTTATTGATGTCCTCATCAGCAGGTGTATGGGACATTTGTACAATCCACATATGAAGATAAGGAAGAAAGAGATGTTTATTTGCTGTCCAAAAAGTTCTCTCACGTCACTTTTGGCCCAAGAGAAGATAGAGTCCAAGTCTCTCACGTTCTGGATTCAGATTCGGACTGCACAGACATACCTGACTCAAAACGCACACAAGTTTTTCATACGGACTCCGAATTGGGTGATTCTTTTTTTGTTGGAAACCCAATTGGAATCACCATCAAATTCGTTCGGAGCGTTGAGTTGTGGAGGAAACAATCTGATGCTGCAGCAGAATCCGAGTCAAACTACAAGTCCAAAGGTGTTACATCACCTCCACTTGGGCCCATTGGCCTTGTACGACCTAGGGTTGGTTTTAGGATGCCTTGGGACGTTCTCCCACCTCCTTGGCCGCCACCCCTTCCTCCTATATAAGTAGATCCATCTAGTAGCTTTTTCCTTGGGATTTGTTTAGTTAAAAGTTAGCCATTGCAACTTCGTGTACTTCGTTTGTGTCCAATGACCAGACCAAGACCGCTTCCGGATCCCCACCATTATCAATACTTCATATATATTTGCAATATTCAGATTGCTTTATCATATTCTTGCTCGTTCTTCGATTGCTTGCAGGAATAGACCTTCGTGGTCAGGCTGACCGTGCTTCCAGCATCGTCAGTAACCTCAGGAGATTGGTTTAGCGATTGCTAAGGCGCAACGTCGTTCACGTTTGTAGTCGGATCGTCAAAGTCGTCTCCACCAAATCGATAGTTATCATCTCATCGAAAGATCGGGACCCTCGCCTCTATCAACGTACTTGCTACACATTTCTTTTGGCCAAAGATGAGACGGGATGTTGAGCGTTTTATTGCTCGCTGCACTACATGTCAAAAAGCTAAGTCACGACTCAATCCTCATGGTTTATATATGCCTTTGCCTGTACCTAGTGTTCCTTGGGAGGATATATCTATGGACTTTGTTTTAGGTTTACCTCGAACAAAGAAGGGGAGGGATAGCATATTTGTTGTCGTGGATAGATTCTCGAAAATGGCACACTTTATACCATGTCATAAAAGCGATGATGCTGTTAATGTTGTTGATTTGTTCTTTCGTGAAATTATTCGCTTGCATGGTGTGCCAAATACTATTGTTTCAGATCGTGATACTAAATTTCTTAGCCACTTTTGGAGATGTTTATGGGCTAAGTTGGGGACTAAACTGCTTTTTAGTACTACTTGTCACCCCCAAACTGATGGACAAACTGAAGTAGTCAATAGAATGTTGTCTACTATGCTTAGGGCTGTTTTGAAGAATAATAAGAAAATGTGGGAGGAATGCTTGCCTCATATTGAATTTGCTTATAATCGTTCATTGCATTCTACTACTAAGATGTGCCCTTTTGAAGTTGTGTATGGTTTCCTACCTCGTGCACCTATTGATTTGTTGCCTCTTCCATCTTCGGAGAAGGTTAATTTTGATGCTAAACAACGTGCTGAATTGATTTTAAAAATGCATGAGTTAACTAAGGAAAACATTGAGCGTATGAATGCTAAAGATAAACTTGCTGGAGATAAGGGTAGAAAACATGTTGTGTTTGCACCTGGAGATCTTGTTTGGTTACATTTGCGTAAGGATAGATTTCCTGATTTGCGCAAATCAAAGCTAATGCCACGTGCTGATGGTCCCTTTAAGGTGTTAGAGAAAATAAATGATAATGCATATAAACTTGAGCTGCCTGCAGATTTTGGGGTTAGTCCCACTTTTAACATTGCAGATTTGAAGCCTTATTTGGGTGAGGAAGATGAACTTCCGTCGAGGACGACTTCATTTCAAGAAGGGGAGGATGATGAGGACATCAATACAATTGTTACACCCACAGCCCCTGCTGCTATACATACTGGACCAATTACTAGAGCTCGTGCACGCCAACTAAATTACCAGGTACTTTCGTTTCTTGGTAATGATTCTAATGTTCATGAGAATATGATGCTGCCTAAATTGGATACATTTGTTTTGCTTACAAATGAAGGGCCTAGCTTGGAGAAGGATGAACGTTGCAGCAAGAACAAGCATGGAGATGATGGCATGCGCAAGGGGAACAAGAACGGAGTTACAAGTGATGATTTCAGGACTTTGAAGCCACCATAATGGGTGCATGAAGCCTTGGACGAAATATACAAGATGCCACTTCATAAATTTCGTCCCGAGGCTATTTTAGGTGCTGCGTCACCTTATTATTGGGCCAGGCCCATGTAATTTCGAAATACATAAGTATAGGCTATTTTTAGAGTCCATATGTGTGGGGAAACAAGAGATAGGGTTGATTTCGGACCCCTCCACCAAGGGCCACGAAATTCCCCCCCTCTTCCTCCATATATACAGCCCTTAGGGCATCGTTTAGACTTTGGGTTTTGTTTAGATTAAAAGTTCGCCATAGCTGCAACTTCGCGTACTTCGTTTGTGTTCAACGACCAGACAAAGGCGTCACAGAACCCCACCTTGATCAATAAAGCTTTCATCTTATATTCGCAATATCCAGATTGCAATCTTAGTTTCTTGCTTGTTCTTCGTTTGCTCGCAGGAAACAGACCCTCGTGGTCAGGTTGATCGTGCTCCGGCGTGGTCAATAACCTCTCGGAGTTGGTTTAGCGATTGCTAAGGCGCGACGTCCTCGCACGTTCGTAGTCGGATCGTCAAAGTCGACTTCCACCAAAGCGATATCCATCATCTCATCAAAAAATCGGGACCCTCGCCTCTATCAAAAACTAAGTTTGGATTATATGAGTGGTTAGTCATGCCTTTTGGGTTAACTAATGCGCCTAGTACTTTCATGAGACTAATGAACGAAGTTTTACGTGCTTTCATTGGACGATTTGTGGTAGTCTATTTTGATGATATACTGACTTATAGCAGATCTTTGGAAGAACATTTGGAACATTTACGTGCTGTTTTTATTGCTCTACGTGATGCACGTTTGTTTGGTAACCTTGGGAAGTGCACCTTTTGCACCGACCGAGTATCTTTTCTTGGCTATGTTGTTACTCCACAGGGAATTGAAGTTGACAAAGCCAAGATTGAAGCTATTGAGAGTTGGCCGCAGCCCAAAACGGTCACACAAGTGAGGAGTTTTCTTGGCCTCGCTGGATTCTATAGGCGTTTTGTGAGAGATTTCAGCACCATTGCTGCACCTCTCAACGAGCTTACAAAGAAGGATGTGCCTTTTGTTTGGGGTACCGCACAGGAAGAAGCCTTCACGGTATTGAAAGATAAGTTGACACATGCTCCTTTACTCCAACTTCCTGATTTTAATAAGACTTTTGAGCTTGAATGTGATGCTAGGGAATTGGATTAGGAGGTGTGTTATTACAAGATGGCAAACCTGTTGCATACTTTTCTGAAAAATTGAGTGGGCCTAGTCTGAATTATTCTACTTATGATAAAGAATTATATGCTCTTGTTCGGACTTTAGAAACATGGCAACATTATTTATGGCCCAAAGAGTTTGTTATACATTCTGATCATGAATCTTTGAAACATATTAAAAGTCAAGCTAAACTGAATCGTAGACATGCTAAATGGGTTGAATTCATTGAGACTTTCCCTTATGTCATTAAACACAAGAAGGGAAAAGAAAATGTTATTGCTGATGCATTGTCTCGTCGCTATACTATGCTTTCACAACTTGACTTCAAAATATTTGGTTTGGAGACCATCAAAGATCAATATGTGCATGATGCTGATTTTAAAGATGTAATGCAGAATTGTAAAGAAGGAAGAATGTGGAACAAGTTTGTCGTTAACGATGGATTTGTGTTTCGTGCTAACAAGCTATGCATTCCAGCTAGCTCCGTTCGTCTTTTGTTGTTGCAGGAGGCGCATGGAGGAGGATTAATGGGACACTTCGGCGTGAAGAAGACGGAGGACGTACTTGCTACACATTTCTTTTGGCCAAGATGAGACGGGATGTTGAGCGTTTTATTGCTCAATGCACTACATGTCAAAAAGCTAAGTCACGACTCAATCCTCATGGTTTATATATGCCTTTGCCTGTACCTAGTGTTCCTTGGGAGGATATATCTATGGACTTTGTTTTAGGTTTACCTCGAACAAAGAAGGGGAGGGATAGCATATTTGTTGTCGTGGATAGATTCTCGAAAATGGCACACTTTATACCATGTCATAAAAGCGATGATGCTGTTAATGTTGTTGATTTGTTCTTTCGTGAAATTATTCGCTTGCATGGTGTGCCAAATACTATTGTTTCAGATCGTGATACTAAATTTCTTAGCCACTTTTGGAGATGTTTATGGGCTAAGTTGGGGACTAAACTGCTTTTTAGTACTACTTGTCACCCCCAAACTGATGGACAAACTGAAGTAGTCAATAGAACGTTGTCTACTATGCTTAGGGCTGTTTTGAAGAATAATAAGAAAATGTGGGAGGAATGCTTGCCTCATATTGAATTTGCTTATAATCGTTCATTGCATTCTACTACTAAGATGTGCCCTTTTGAAGTTGTGTATGGTTTCCTACCTCATGCACCTATTGATTTGTTGCCTCTTCCATCTTCGGAGAAGGTTAATTTTGATGCTAAACAACGTGCTGAATTGATTTTAAAAATGATAGAGGCGAGGGTCCCGATCTTTCGATGAGATGATGGATATCGCTTTGGTGGAAGTCGACTTTGACGATCCGACTACGAACGTGCGAGGACGTCGCGCCTTAGCAATCGCTAAACCAACTCCGAGAGGTTATTGACCACGCCGGAGCACGATCAACCTGACCACGAGGGTCTGTTTCCTGCGAGCAAACGAAGAACAAGCAAGAAACTAAGATTGCAATCTGGATATTGCGAATATAAGATGAAAGCTTTATTGATCAAGGTGGGGTTCTGTGACGCCTTTGTCTGGTCGTTGAACACAAACGAAGTACGCGAAGTTGCAGCTATGGCGAACTTTTAATCTAAACAAAACCCAAAGTCTAAACGATGCCCTAAGGGCTGTATATATGGAGGAAGAGGGGGGGAATTTCGTGGCCCTTGGTGGAGGGGTCCGAAATCAACCCTATCTCTTGTTTCCCCACACATACGAACTCTAAAAATAGCCTATACTTATGTATTTCGAAATTACATGGGCCTGGCCCAATAATAAGGTGACGCAGCACCTAAAATAGCCTCGGGACGAAATTTATGAAGTGGCATCTTGTATATTTCGTCCAAGGCTGCATGCACCCATTATGGTGGCTTCAAAGTCCTGAAATCATCACTTGTAACTCCGTTCTTGTTCCCCTTGCGCATGCCATCATCTCCATGCTTGTTCTTGCTCCAATGTTCATCCTTCTCCAAGCTAGGCCCTTCATTTGTAAGCAAAACAAATGTATCCAATTTAGGCAGCATCATATTCTCATGAACATTAGAATCATTACCAAGAAACGAAAGTACCTGGTAATTTAGTTGGCGTGCACGAGCTCTAGTAATTGGTCCAGTATGTATAGCAGCAGGGGCTGTGGGTGTAACAATTGTATTGATGTCCTCATCAATTAGGCTTCATTTGTTGCTCAAATTCTTTTGCCACAATCTGATTTTCACTCTTATTCTTCTCCTGTTGTGCTTTATTAGCTCTATTAATATCATCTTTCAAAATGGAATCAGGAGTCATAGGAAGCAAAGTAATATTTTTATCCTTATGAACAAGAGTATAGTGATTGTTTCTACCATGGTGTACAGAATTTTTATCAAATTGCCATGGTCTACCAAGTAATAAGGAACATGCTTGCATAGGTACCACATCACAATCAACATAATCAGCATATGTAGAGATACTAAAATGCACACGAACAGTACGTGTTACCTTAACCTTGCCGCTGTTGTTGAACCATTGGATGTAGTAAGGATGTGGATGTGGTCTTGTGGTGAGAGAAAGCTTCTCCACCATCTCCATGCTAGCCAAGTTATTGCAGCTCCCTCCGTCTATTATGACGCGCACAGAACGTTCCTTCACAACTCCCTTGGTATGGAACAAATTGTGCCTCTGATTTTGCTCAGCTTGTGTGACCTGCACACTCAAAACACGTTGAGCAACTAAACATTCATACCTGTCAGCGTCTTCAGGAGCCATGTATTGCGTCTCATGATCAGAATCATCTCCACCATGTTCTTCACGTGTAATAAGAGCCAAAGTCTCCTCATCATAGTCACTAGCGGACTCATATCCACCATCCGCGGTAGCAATCATCACACGCGGAGATTTGCATTCTCTCTCATAATGACCTCCTCCCTTACAACGACGACAAATAATATCACTTGTGTGCCCTGTTGATGCCATGGAAGAAGAAGAACACTGTGCAGGCCCCGCAGGTGCGCTCTTGGCAGATAATGGTGGTTGTGCCTATTTTCTTGTATCACGGCTGGAGGTGGCACCGGATGGAGGTGCTGGTGCAGTTGAAGTAGAAGATGCACGTGGTGTCCATGATGAAGGTCGGCCTGCAGAAAAGTTAGTTCGCCCCAATGCTTGTCGATCCTGCACTTCACGTTCAGCTTTACAAGCAAGATGGAATAAACGAGTGATATTAGTATACTCCTTATAGTCTAGAATGGTCTGAATCTCTCTATTTAAACCACCCAGAAAACGTGCAAGCATAGCTTCATTCTCCTCAACAATACCACATCTAATCATGCCAGTTTGTAATTCCTGATAATATTCTTCTACAGAATTTTTTCCTTGTCTTAAACGCTGCAATTTTTGAAGCAATTCATGTTGATAATATGGTGGAACCCAACGCGTACGCATAGCAGTTTTCAAAGCAGCCCAAGTAGTTGGAATAGGATATAATCTACAATGTTCAGACCACCATACACATGCAAAACTAGTGAAAGCACAAACAGCAACAGCAACTCGTCTCTCCTCAGGATATTGTAAACATGTAAATCATTGTTCAGTTTCTAACTCCCAAGTAAGATATATATCAGGAACATATCTACCCTCAAATGGTGGAATATTCAATTTCAGTTTAGGAATATGGACATCATCGCGTACCTGAGGTGGTGGTGCAGGCCTACCATTACGAATATATACCTGAGGTCGACCTGCTGGTGGTGGTGCTGGTGGCTGCTCGTAGATCTGATTTTGATCAACCTCATCCTCATAATCGCCCGCATACTCATCATCCTCCTGGGTACCAGCAGGAGCAGTAGCAGGAGCCAAAGAAGCACCAACAGCAGTAGCAGCGGCACCAGAATTTTGTCCTCGCTCAATAGGAACACGCTGTGCTCGTCCATACTGATTCGGAAGGGGGCGTAGTTGTTGTTGTTGCAGAGGTGCGACAGGTGCAGCCGGTGGTGGAAGACGCGCAAGTAGTTCATTAAATCTGTTATCGAGCTTTGTTTCGAACGTCTTCTCAAGCCAAGTAATCTTCTCCATAGCCTCTTCAAAATTGTTCAGCACATCTTGCACCTGTTCAGTCATCATTTGCTGAAACTTATCATGAAGCTCCTTGTTCGATAAGTTCTCCCAGTCAATCTCATCGGCTTGTGATCCTGGCATGGTTAGCAGCAATAGAAACACACAAGAATATGATCCTACAGACTACTAAGAAGTGGTGGTGGTGTATCACAAATCCGTCAAGCAAATCTCAAATTCTTACCAGTTCTTACCCAGCAGCAGGCGGTGATCGGCAACCGTTGTAGTCAAAAACTCTCAAAGCTTGGATAGAGCCACAGCCCCTGCAACTTCGTGTACTTCGTTTGTGTCCAACGACCAGACCAAGACCGCTTCCGGACCCCCACCATTATCAATACTTCATATATATTTGCAATATTCAGATTGCTTTATCATATTCTTGCTCGTTCTTCGATTGCTTGCAGGAATAGACCTTCATGGTCAGGCTGACCGTGCTTCCAGCATCGTCAGTAACCTCAGGAGATTGGTTTAACGATTGTTAAGGCGCAACGTCGTGCACGTTTGTAGTCGGATCGTCAAAGTCGTCTCCACCAAATCGATAGTTATCATCTCATCGAAAGATCGGGACCTCCGCCTCTATCAAGTGGTATCAGTTTTCAGGTTGCTCGGTGAGAATTTCCAGTTTTCCTAGATTAGATTTATTTTCTTACCTATTGTCCAGGAAAAAGCCACAAAAAAGAGTTAGATCTATTCATCCTTGGTCCAAGCCAGTCTGAGCCTTTGCAATTTTCTTTTCATTGCTTGCATAGTTGAATTATCGGTTGCATCGTCGGGTCGAGTTGCTGGTCTTAGTGTCTAGTTCCTTTAGAGTTTCGAGTTCTGTTCACATTAGTCACGCAGTCGCTGCATCATTATCCCATCCGTTGTCCACCATCCAATCCACCAATTTCCACCACGTGCTACGCACTGTTTATTGTCATAATCATAGTTGAGGTCA
The DNA here is from genome assembly GCF_002162155.2 of Triticum dicoccoides. NCBI lineage: Eukaryota > Viridiplantae > Streptophyta > Magnoliopsida > Poales > Poaceae > Triticum > Triticum dicoccoides. The sequence goes on from NC_041393.1 coordinate 313,312,853, forward strand.
CTCACATCTTCGCCTGATCGAATTTGCATCTTATCTAGTTTGTCTTGGAAAGAGGGAGAAAAAGAAGATAAAGAAAAAAAAGAGAGAAAAAGGGAAAGAAAAAAAAGAAAAAGAGGGAGAAGAAAAAGAAAAAAAAGCGTGAGAAAAAAAAGAGAGAAGAAAAAAAATTGGATCTATCTAGAATCAATCTCGTACCTGAATTCGGATTGGAATCTGTTTTGTGCACTGTTCAGTAAAACAGCTTGGCTATTGTTTCACATCATTATCTTTACTGCCGTTGTGATCTTCACTTATATCTTGCTGTCCAGAGCTACTTTGTATCCTTCATTGATGCTGGTTGTGCTACGACGTGACCTCATTAGTGTTCTAGGCTCGCGTCTCTAGTTCGGTCTAGCCTAGGACCAGCACAGTACCGTCGTTGAGCGTTTATTCAACATTGCATCTTTGAATTGATTATTGCTAATCTTTTGCTACCATATATAGCCAACCCAGCTCCACATATTTCTACACCGTGTATACGTACGCTCCCCTGGCAATCGCTTTACTCAATATTCGGAGTTACTTGACACCGCTGGTTGCCGATCACCGCCTGCTGCATGGTAAGAACGTGTAAGACATTGATATTTGCTTTACTGTGAGCGTTTTACCACCACATCCTAGTAGTTATAGGAACATTATTTTTGGGTTTTGTTTCTTTTTCTACTAATCATGACAGGATCCAGAGTCAATTCATGGGCTTCGTCGATTGCGGGAGACGTGCCACCACCTTTGCAAATACCACAACCGTCACGAGAGGTGCACAAACATCCAAATGCACATGATCAGGTTAATGTATCTATACCACCATTTAATGGCCGTTTTAAACCTGCTTTATATATTGAATGGGAGTTCGACATAAAAAATATATTTGCTTCCCATAATTTCGATGAACATAAAAAGGTTAAGGTTGCGGTTGGTTCTTTCACTGGTTATGCTTTGGTTTGGTGGAGTGAATATTGTCGGTTACACCCTGATTATATACCTACTACTTGGGATGATTTGAAACCATGCGACATACTTTCGTCCCTGCTTATTATACTCGTGACATGATTAAGAAGTTGCAACACTTAAAACAAGGTAGTGAAACTGTAACAAAATATTATGATGATTTACAAACTACCTTGTTGCGTTCCTCTTTAGAAGAAAGTGAAGATGATTTTATGGATAGATTTTGGGGAGGATTAAACCGTGATATTCAAGAGATACTAATTCATGAAGAGTGTTATCCTATGGACCATTTGTTTCATCTTGCTTGCAAAGCTGGACAGGAAATAAAACGACGTGTTGGCCACGAGGAGAACAAGCGCACAGTGCACATTCCAAGAGTTGATATGATTGTTCCTTCAACTACTAAGCATACTATGACAACCACATCCGTTGTTGTCAGGACTACATCACCTCCACCATGTGACACATCGCCCCCGAGAGTGGCTACATCATCTGAGTTGATCATAAGAGGTAATGACAAAGGTACTGATCTTCCATCTCTACATGAGAATGATGAATGCCTTGTCAATTTGAATGCACCATCTGATGAGCTACCCACTACTTTGATCACACCACCTATTTTAGAGGACTACGTTGATAATTTGACTTTGCCATGTGATCAAACAACTGAAATACCAACAATTTTGAGTGCATCCATTGAATTAACTATTGATGCAAAAGAACCAATGTTTAATCATTTTGATATGACCTCTAATCTTGGTGATGATTCTGTGTTGAATGACTTATTGCATGTTTGCTTATTTAAGCATGTTGTAGCATGTAAATTTGATGCAAGTAAGGTTTATTCACCAATGTTGGGATGGTTTAATGATGAACATTGTCAATCTTTTGAAATGAATATGAGCTTCACTTATATGTGCAAACTGAGTTGCAATATTTTCATGCCTTCTACTTCTTGTGCTAATTTTTGGCTTTAGATTTTATGAACTATGCAAGTTACTCATCTATTCATGTGTCATATATGCAAAAATCAAGGGAAGTAAAAATGAATGACATATACATATACAACATGTACACCTTGTCTCTTTTGTTAGCCACATTTCAGATTAACCAACGCCGAGGACGGCTTTATTTTCAAGAAGGGGAGGATGATGAGGACATGACTACCTTGGATATGACCAAAAATATTGCATATATGCATATTTGTCAGGTGATTTCTAGTGCAAACTATTCAATAATCTATTTATATTATCCAGAACAAAAATACTTCACACACTTTTGTGTTTTGTCTAATTGCAGGTGCATGGGACATTTGTACAATCCACATATGAAGATAAGGAAGAAAGAGATGTTTATTTGCTGTCCAAAAAGTTCTCTCACGTCACTTTTGGCCCAAGAGAAGATAGAGTTCAAGTCTCTCACGTTCTGGATTCAGATTCGGACTGGACAGACACACCTGACTCAAAACGGACACAAGTTTTTCATACGGACTCCGAATTGGGTGATTCTTTTTTTGTTGGAAACTAGATTTCGTGCACTTTCCAACCCAATTGGAATCACCTTCAAATTCGTCCGGAGCGTTGAGTTGTGGACGAAACAATCTGATGCTGCAGCAGAATCCGAGTCAAACTACAAGTCCAAAGGTGTTACATCACCTCCACTTGGGCCCATTGGCCTTGTACGACCTAGATTTAGTTTTAGGCTGCCTTGGGACGTCCTCCCACCTCCTTGGCCGCCACCCCTTGCTCCTATATAAGTAGATCCATCTAGTAGCTTTTCCTTGGGTTTTGTTTAGATTAAAAGTTCGCCATAGCTGCAACTTCGCGTACTTCGTTTGTGTTCAATGACCAGACAAAGGCGTCACAGAACCCCACCTTGATCAATAAAGCTTTCATCTTATATTCGCAATATCCAGATTGCAATCTTAGTTTCTTGCTTGTTCTTCGTTTGCTCGCAGGAAACAGACCCTCGTGGTCAGGTTGATCGTGCTCCGGCGTGGTCAATAACCTCTCGGAGTTGGTTTAGCGATTGCTAAGGCGCGACGTCCTCGCACGTTCATAGTCGGATCGTCAAAGTCGACTTCCACCAAAGCGATATCCATCATCTCATCGAAAGACGAGACACCTTTGCCTCTATCACCGGGCAGTCGAAAAAAAAATTTGTCGAAAAAAAAATTTCGTGCCCATCCTGTCAGTTTGACCTAGGAAGAGTTTTGAGACACTCGCCATTATAGTGATTTTTCGCAAAAAAAAAGCAGCGCAAATAAAAGAGCGCAAAAAAAAAGAGAGCGAAAAGAAAATTTTCAGAGTGTGCTTTTCCCTTGTTTACGTGCCGCGCCGTGATTTTGTTGATGTTCTAGGCTCGCGTCTCTAGCACAGTCTAGCCTAGGACCAGCATAGTACCGTCGTTGAGCGTTTATTCAACTTTGCATCTCTGAATTGATTATTGGTGACCCTTTTTGCTACCATACTATAAGCCTTCCCAGCTCCACATACATCTACGTCGTGTGTTTGACTCTCCCTGGTAATCGCTCTATCCAAGCTTTGAGAGTTTTTGACTACAACGGTTGCCGATCACCGCCTGCTGCTGGGTAAGAACTGGTAAGAATTTGAGATTTGCCTGACGGATTTGTGATACACCACCACCACTTCTTAGTAGTCTGTAGGATCATATTCTTGTGTGTTTCTATTGCTGCTAACCATGCCAGGATCACAATTCGACGAGATTGACTGGGTGAACTTATCGAACAAGGAGCTTCATGATAAGTTTCAGCAAATGATGACTGAACAGGTACAAGATGTGCTGAACAATTTTGAAGAGGCCATGGAGAAGATCACTGGCCTTGAGAAGACGTTCAAAACAAAGCTCGATAACAAATTTAATGAACTGCTTGCGCGTCTTCCACCACCGGCTGCACCTGTCGCACCTCTGCAACAACAACAACTACGCCCCCTTCCGAATCAGTATGGACGAGCACAGCGTATTCCTATTGAGCCAGGACAAAATTCTGGTGCCGCTGCTACTGCTGTTGGTGCTTCTTTGGCTCCTGCTACTACTGCTGCTGGTACCCAGGAGCATGATGAGTATGCGGGCGATTATGAGGATGAGGTTGATCAAAATCAGCACTACGTGCAGCCACCTGCACCACCACCAGCAGGTCGACCTCAGGTATATATTCGTAATGGTAGGCCTGCACCACCACCTCAGGTACGAGATGATGTCCATATTCCTAAACTGAAATTGAATATTCCACCATTTGAGGGTAGATATGTTCCTGATATATATCTTACTTGGGAGTTAGAAACTGAACAACGATTTACATGTTTACAATATCCTGAGGAGAGACGAGTTGCTGCTGCTGTTTGTGCTTTCACTAGTTTTGCATGTGTATGGTGGTCTGAACATTGTAGACTATATCCTATTCCAACTACTTGGGCTGCTTTGAAAACTGCTATGCGTACTCGTTGGGTTCCACCATATTATCAACGTGAATTGCTTCAAAAATTACAGCGCTTAAGACAAGGAAAAAATTCTGTAGAAGAATATTATCAGGAATTACAAACTGGCATGATTAGATGTGGTATTGTTGAGGAGAATGAAGCTATGCTTGCACGTTTTCTGGGTGGATTAAATAGAGAGATTCAGACCATTCTAGACTATAAGGACTATACTAATATCACTCGTTTATTCCATCTTGCTTGTAAAGCTGAACGTGAAGTGACGGATCGACAAGCATTGGCGCGAACTAACTTTTCTGCAGGCCGACCTTCATCATGGACACCGCGTGCATCTTCTACTTCAACTGCACGAGCACCTCAATCAGGTGCCTCCTACAGCCGTGATACAAGAAAACAGGAACAACCACCATTATCTGCCAAGAGCACACCTGTCGGGCCTGCACAGAGTTCTTCTTCTTCCAGGGCATCAACAGGGCACACAAGTGATGTTATTTGTCATCGTTGTAAGGGAGGAGGTCATTATGCCAGAGAATGCAAATCTCCGCGTGTGATGATTGCTACCGCGGATGGTGGATATGAGTCCGCTAGTCACTATGATGAGGAGACTTTGGCTCTTATTACACGTGAAGAACATGGTGGAGATGATTCTGATCATGAGACGCAATACATGGCTCCTGAAGACGCTGACAGGTATGAATGTTTAGTTGCTCAACGTGTTTTGAGTGTGCAGGTCACACAAGCTGAGCAAAATCAGAGGCACAATTTGTTCCATACCAAGGGAGTTGTGAAGGAACGTTCTGTGCGCGTCATCATAGACGGAGGGAGCTGCAACAACTTGGCTAGCATGGAGATGGTGGAGAAGCTTTCTCTCACCACAAGACCACATCCACATCCTTACTACATCCAATGGTTCAACAACAGCGGCAAGGTTAAGGTAACACGTACTGTTCGTGTGCATTTTAGTATCTCTACATATGCTGATTATGTTGATTGTGATGTGGTACCTATGCAAGCATGTTCCTTATTACTTGGTAGACCATGGCAATTTGATAAAAACTCTGTACACCATGGTAGAAACAATCACTATACTTTTGTTCATAAGGATAAAAATATTACTTTGCTTCCTATGACTCCTGATTCCATTTTGAAAGATGATATTAATAGAGCTAATAAAGAAAAACAGGAGAAGAATATGAGTGAAAATCAGATTGTGGCAAAAGAATTTGAGCAACAAATGAAGCCTAATAATAAACCATCTAGTGTTGCTTCTGAAATTAAATTGAAAAGTGCATGTTTATTTGCCACCAAATCTGATATTGATGAGCTAGATTTCAGCAAATCTGTTTGCTATGCTTTTGTGTGCAAAGAGGCATTATTTTCATTCGAGGACATGCCTTCCTCTTTGCCTCTTGCTGTCACTAACATTTTGCAGGAGTTCGCTGACATCTTTCCACAAGACGTGACACCGGGATTACCGCCTATTCGAGGGATTGAGCATCAGATTGACTTAATTCCCGGTGCTTCACTGCCAAACCGTGCACCATACCGTACCAATCCAGAGGAGACGAAGGAGATTATGCGTCAAGTACAAGAGCTTCTCGACAAAGGTTATATACGCGAATCCCTTAGTCCTTGTGCTGTTCCTATTATTCTAGTGCCGAAAAAGGATGGTACATCACGTATGTGTGTTGATTGTAGAGGCATTAATAATATTACTATTCGTTATCGTCATCCTATTCCTAGGCTAGATGATATGCTTGATGAATTGAGTGGCTCTACAATATTCTCCAAAGTTGATTTGCGTAGTGGCTACCATCAAATTCGTATGAAATTGGGAGATGAATGGAAAACAGCATTTAAAACTAAGTTTGGATTATATGAGTGGTTAGTCATGCGTTTTGGGTTAACTAATGCACCTAGTACTATCATGAGATTAATGAACGAAGTTTTACGTGCTTTCATTGGACGATTTGTGGTAGTTTACTTTGATGACATATTGATTTATAGCAGATCTTTGGAAGAACATTTGGAACATTTACGTGCTGTTTTTATTGCTCTACGTGATGCACGTTTGTTTGGTAACCTTGGGAAGTGCACCTTTTGCACCGACCGAGTATCTTTTCTTGGCTATGTTGTTACTCCACAGGGAATTGAAGTTGATAAAGCCAAGATTGAAGCTATTGAGAGTTGGCCGCAGCCCAAAACGGTCACACAAGTGAGGAGTCTTCTTGGCCTCGCTGGATTCTATAGGCGTTTTGTGAGAGATTTCAGCACCATTGCTGCACCTCTCAATGAGCTTACAAAGAAAGATGTGCCTTTTCTTTGGGGTACCGCACAGGAAGAAGCCTTCACGGTATTGAAAGATAAGTTGACACATGCTCCTTTACTCCAACTTCCTGATTTTAATAAGACTTTTGAGCTTGAATGTGATGCTAGTGGAATTGGATTAGGAGGTGTGTTATTACAAGATGGCAAACCTGTTGCATACTTTTCTGAAAAATTGAGTGGGCCTAGTCTGAATTATTCTACTTATGATAAAGAATTATATGCTCTTGTTCAGACTTTAGAAACATGGCAACATTATTTATGGCCCAAAGAATTTGTTATACATTCTGATCATGAATCTTTGAAACATATTAAAAGTCAAGCTAAACTGAATCGTAGACATGCTAAATGGGTTGAATTCATTGAGACTTTCCCTTATGTCATTAAACACAAGAAGGGAAAAGAAAATGTTATTGCTGATGCATTGTCTCGTCGCTATACTATGCTTTCACAACTTGACTTCAAAATATTTGGTTTGGAGACCATCAAAGATCAATATGTGCATGATGCTGATTTTAAAGATGTAATGTAGAATTGTAAAGAAGGAAGAATGTGGAACAAGTTTGTTGTTAACGATGGATTTGTGTTTCGTGCTAACTAGCTATGCATTCCAGCTAGCTCCGTTCGTCTTTTGTTGTTGCAGGAGGCGCATGGAGGAGGATTAATGGGACACTTTGGCGTGAAGAAGACGGAGGACTTACTTGCTACACATTTCTTTTGGCCAAAGATGAGACGGGATGTTGAGCGGTTTATTGCTCGCTGCACTACATGTCAAAAAGCTAAGTCACGACTCAATCCTCATGGTTTATATATGCCTTTGCCTGTACCTAGTGTTCCTTGGGAGGATATATCTATGGACTTTGTTTTAGGTTTACCTCGAACAAAGAAGGGGAGGGATAGCATATTTGTTGTCGTGGATAGATTCTCGAAAATGGCACACTTTATACCATGTCATAAAAGCGATGATGCTGTTAATGTTGCTGATTTGTTCTTTCGTGAAATTATTCGCTTGCATGGTGTGCCAAATACTATTGTTTCAGATCGTGATACTAAATTTCTTAGCCACTTTTGGAGATGTTTATGGGCTAAGTTGGGGACTAAAATGCTTTTTAGTACTACTTGTCACCCCCAAACTGATGGACAAACTGAAGTAGTCAATAGAACGTTGTCTACTATGCTTAGGGCTGTTTTGAAGAATAATAAGAAAATGTGGGAGGAATGCTTGCCTCATATTGAATTTGCTTATAATCGTTCATTGCATTCTACTACTAAGATGTGCCCTTTTGAAGTTGTGTATGGTTTCCTACCTCGTGCACCTATTGATTTGTTGCCTCTTCCATCTTCGGAGAAGGTTAATTTTGATGCTAAACAACGTGATGAATTGATTTTAAAAATGCATGAGTTAACTAAGGAAAACATTGAGCGTATGAATGCTAAATATAAACTTGCTGGAGATAAGGGTAGAAAACATGTTGTGTTTGCACCTGGAGATCTTGTTTGGTTACATTTGCGTAAGGATAGATTTCCTGATTTGCGCAAATCAAAGTTAATGCCACGTGCTGATGGTCCCTTTAAGGTGTTAGAGAAAATAAATGATAATGCATATAAACTTGAGCTGCCTGCAGATTTTGGGGTTAGTCCCACTTTTAACATTGCAGATTTGAAGCCTTATTTGGGTGAGGAAGATGAACTTCCGTCGAGGACGACTTCATTTCAAGAAGGGGAGGATGATGAGGACATCAATACAATTGTTACACCCACAGCCCCTACTGCTATACATACTGGACCAATTACTAGAGCTCGTGCACGCCAACTAAATTACCTGGTACTTTCGTTTCTTGGTAATGATTCTAATGTTCATGAGAATATGATGCTTCCTAAATTGGATACATTTGTTTTGCTTACAAATGAAGGGCCTAGCTTGGAGAAGGATGAACATTGGAGCAAGAACAAGCATGGAGATGATGGCATGCGCAAGGGGAACAAGAACGGAGTTACAAGTGATGATTTCAGGACTTTGAAGCCACCATAATGGGTGCATGAAGCCTTGGACGAAATATACAAGATGCCACTTCATAAATTTCGTCCCGAGGCTATTTTAGGTGCTGCGTCACCTTATTATTGGGCCAGGCCCATGTAATTTCGAAATACATAAGTATAGGCTATTTTTAGAGTCCGTATGTGTGGGGAAACAAGAGATAGGGTTGATTTCGGACCCCTCCACCAAGGGCCACGGAATTCCCCCCCCCCTCTTCCTCCATATATACAGCCCTTAGGGCATCATTTAGACTTTGGGTTTTGTTTAGATTAAAAGTTCGCCATAGCTGCAACTTCGCGTACTTCGTTTGTGTTCAACGACCAGACAAAGGCGTCACAGAACCCCACCTTGATCAATAAAGTTTTCATCTTATATTCGCAATATCCAGATTGCAATCTCAGTTTCTTGCTTGTTCTTCGTTTGCTCGCAGGAAACAGACCCTCGTGGTCAGGTTGATCGTGCTCCGGCGTGGTCAATAACCTCTCAAAGTTGGTTTAGCGATTGCTAAGGCGCGACGTCCTCGCACGTACGTAGTCGGATCGTCAAAGTCGACTTCCACCAAAGCGATATCTATCATCTCATCGAAAGACGGGACACATTTGCCTCTATCATTAACGGCCGCACATCTCTCTCCTCTATCCGTCACTTTTTTGGCAGGGGTTGCATGGCAAGTCTACTGTTTGCTTGATTACATCTCGAAGAGGGACGGGAAAAGGAAAAAGGGAAAAATACTCGGCCATAGTTTGGCAATTAAAAACTAAAAATGTTATTGGCGAAAAATAAAATATGCATGAAACATCGACAATAATTTGATTTTTTAGGGAAACCACGGTAATTCTGTAAAAGAATTTCTTAAATTAAAACTTTTTTGAATAGTCAGATCAACACATCGCCCATCTAATTTGCACCGGCGGACGATCAACTTGCAGCATTGGGCGGCCGACCTTGCAACATCACCCGCCTGATAGACGCAGGGTCGGCTGACTTGCAACAACATGTGCCCGACCTCCAGTGTCACGCGTTCGGTAGCTGCAGGCTAATCGGCCTTGAAGCACGACCACATGGCTATACAGCATCACGCACCCGGCTACAGTGTAACACTTTAGATAGTTGCAACATTGGTTGGCCTTGCAGCATAACGATTGGCTTTGCAATGTCACATGTCCTACTTGTAGCGTAACATGCCTGGTAGCCGCAATGCCAACCGGCCTTGCAGCGTCGTGCCGAAATGCAAAAAGTGGGTGGCCCACCCGCATAAAAATCACACGTCTGATGGACGCATCGTCGTGCCAGCTTGCAGCAAGGGGCGCCCAATCCCGCAGTGACACGCGTCCAGTTGTCACAGAGCTCAACATCCTGCAGCATGGCGAGGTGGCTTTGCAACATCGTGCGTCTGACTTGCAACTTCACGCTCATAGTAGCCGCGACATTGGTCGACCTTGCAGCATTACGACTGGTTGTGCAACGTCACGCGTCTGACTTGCAGCATTACACGTCCGATAGTTGCAATGTTGACTAGCCTTGTAGCGGCGCTTGACTTTGCGCCATCGTAACTATGACTTCTACAACGGGTGTTGCAACATCATGCGTCCAATAGTTGCAACATTGGTCGGTCTTCATAACAACTATGCCTTCTAGCGTCATGCCTGACTTGTTGCAATGGCGATGCTGGCGTTGTAGCATCACATTATTACTTGCGGCATCTAGCCCTTGGAGCATCAGTGGCAAGTGTTGTGTCTCGCCTTGCAGCAACGTTGTCTAGCCTTTTGTAGCGCCACGGTCCTTCTTGGGGTAGAATGACATTGACCTTACAACGTCACATCATGTCCCGACTTGTAGTGGTAGTGACACCGGCTTTGCTGTGCCGGGCTCTGACTTGCAGCAACGACGACAAGCCTTTGTAGGCCCATCAACCCATGGTTCCTGCTTGCAGTAGAGACGATATCGATCTTGGAGGGTCACATTGTGTCCTGTCTTGCTCCGGTAGTGCACTGGAGACGCAAAAAGCTTAGATCATTTGCAGCAGGGACGCCGACCTTGTAGCGGTGCATTCCGGCTTGCAAAGCTTAGCCCTGATAGTGCTTACTGTTATTAAATACACTGCTACAACTAGTACAATATCTTGTGAGTTAAAAAAGTTAGCAGCAGTTCTGGTTGATTATTATATCGACTAGCTGGTACTATTACTAGAATTAACAAGCGGGTGTCAGTGGCATGCAGCAGCAGCAGGCATAGCCAGGTGAAGAAAGCCACGCAAGAGTGCAAGGCGGACCAAGCGGCACCGGCAAGTCGACGAGGCTTGCCTGCTCCTGGTACTCCTATCCGTGCTCCCATCCATCCAACCATATGTCATTTTGTCACTCAACAGTCGACGCCTTGGTTGAGGCTCCTTCGGCCATGTGTCATATGTACGCCTAGGGGGAGTATTTAACCAAAAACTACCACATTTTATAGATTCGTGCCCACAAACTATCATTTTATGAATTTGTGCCGAAAATTATCACTTTTTTCTAACCTATGACTAAAAACTACCGACTGATTATGACAAGTGGGGCCCACATTAACCTTCTTCTTCCTCTTTTTTTGGCATTTCAACGAACACTTTCAGTGCATGGAGGCGGTTGGACCAGTGCCGAGGCCACCCACGGGTTGGGTGGATGCGACCGCGAGCAGCAGCCACACCACCGCGCGCGCTGCGGCGTCCGCCTGGTCGGCCACCGCGTCGAGCGCTCTGAGCTACTGCTCGATGGTGATGCAGGCCCGGCAGCAGGGAGCAGTGCTGGCGGAGGAGCTCCATGGGCGAACAAAGTGGAGGTTCAGGGGTGATTTCATCGACGATGTCGGTGGAGCCTGGTCGGCCACTGCATTGGGTGCCCCATACCCAGTCCCTTTGTCGCCGTTGTTAGCGAGCTGAAGGTAGGCCGTGAGCAACATCCACTACCTCTCCCTGCTGCGGTTGATTCCTTGCCGCAGGGGCTGCGGCGAATAGGAGCCGGGCCGCAGCGACGAGCGCAAGCAGGAGGTGGGGTGAATACGAGCAGGGCCATGATGGTGAGCGAACAGCGGCTGCAGGAAGACGGGGAGAGAGGGCCGCGACGGCGCTCCGCACGCGCGACTAGGCTCCTCCTGCCGCGCCGCCGCCTGGCGAGCGCTAGCCTCCGTGCAGCCGACCGGGCAAGCTAGTTACCGGCGTTGACTTACAATGCCATGTCAGCACTTACATGCGGGCCAATCCTGTCATAAGCGTGCTTAAAATGGACGAATCTGTTGATTTATAGACATGGTAGTTTTTAATCATAGATTAGCAAAAAATGGTAGTTTTTGGCACAAATTCGTAAAGTAGTAATTTGTGGGGCACATGGTAGCGTGGTAGTTTTTAGTCATAGATTAGCAAAAAGGTGATAGTTTTTGGCACAAATTCATAAAGTAGTAGTTTGTGGGGCACATGGTAGCGTGTTTGTGTGCGAACACAGTTTTAGCAACTCTGCTGGGAGTGGGACTCCCGAAATCTGAGGTTTAGGATCTTTAAGAGATCTTGCTGTCATGTCTTGCGTATCATACTCCCGACAAGACTCCATGCCTTGCATATAGTAGTATCTCCCACAAATATTTTATGAACCTGGGGGCTCAATGATATTTTACATACCAATTGCAAACCAGTACTTTAGAATCATCAATATTTAAGAAGGGCAGACATAGAATAATTTATTTTAAAAGTTGTATTAAATATGAAAATACATCCCAGCGATATAATACTTTTTTTATCCAAGCGCAAGATTAAATGAGGGCCCAGATGACCATTTGTGCCAACAGGCAGAAATAGGATGGAACTTACATAGATTAGTTCTTACTTTCTGAATATTAGTCTGAATTTACAGAAGCTACTTCTCAGGGCCTTGGAATATATACATCTAATCACATCAAACCAAACTGAGGTTGAGGACACTTTTTTATTTACACAGTTCAAAGTGGCCAGTCTATTGCGCGCGCCGGGGGTGGGAGGTAATCACAGTTCTACAAAGGGGCGACAATATGATACAAATAGGGTACCGAGTTAAGAACCTTTCAGGCCCAGTTCTTCCGCTTAGACCTCAGCCTCATCAGTTTGTCCTTCCATGTTGCTGCACAACAGAGAAATCAACACTAATTTAACAATTCTCGGTAGATTTTAGCTAAAGGGACTTATATTTTAAGAACAGTATACAATATCAATTTCTTGGATGCGATCTACACGTTCATGTCAAATCAGGAGACATTTCTGTCTTCTTTGCTCATTTGTACAGCACAAATTGGAGCTAGTTTAACAGTTCACGACAATCCTCACCTTCCAGCAGAAAAAATATATTTCAAAACTTCTTGAGAAAACAGAACTCTATGAAATCCTTATCAAAGAGGCAAAAGTGATCTAAACACTCTTATATTTCTTTACAGAGGGAGTATCACCCATTGTTTCTAGTGCATTGATGCATCAAAATAAGTCCATCAAAACACAATGGTTACCTGCATCTTTGTATCTCTCTTCAACAATTGCAATGAACATGTTTCGCACCAAACTAAACTCTTGAGCTTCAACGCAGGGCTCTCCATCAGGTCTGACAAAAAGCTAAGTGTAAGGAGACTAACATGCAGGAAGATGGATGAGCTTTCGAACAATAAATTATACACAGAAAGAAAAATCTTTACAATGAAACAAAATTTTGAATGGAAGAACAAATTATCAACTCATAATCGACCCTTCAACCATAAGTTACTGTGTCTAGCTCGTTTCCGAAAAGGTCCGACTGACAACACTCATTCTCATTCTTATTACAATTCACATAAATTTTTTATTGCCAGGAAAACCAAACAAATTAATGCAAGGATCGAGGTATGTAGAACAAACTGCTGTCACAACTGGTTTGTGCATTCAGGCCACAACAACATAGGTCCATAAAACAGATACCTGTCAAGTTCAGTAAACAACAAACCATTTGAAAGGCCACCTGCGGCCACAAATTTTGCTGGCTCGACTGATCTTATGCCGTCGCTGTATGCAAGACTCCTATGTACTTGTATAGGAACCTGTTTTTGTCAAGAGCAACGGCATAAATATATGTGGTGCACTCCATAATAAGATAAGATGGGCTTTACATCATATTCGCTATGAACGTAATTCCACAATTATCCTCACATTTGGTGTCTGAACTATGGAAAGCATGACATGATTACCCCTGGTTCACATGTATAAAACTGTAAAAAAAATACTCCTAGTGATCCATTTTGTTAATGCTAGTAACCTTGTGAGCTTGCAGCTACGTTCTAAACACATCTAGAATATTAGAAAAGACGCTAAATCATTAAGTCTTAAAAGGAGAAGAATCAACTTAGAAATGAAGAGAAACTGCAGCAACAGAAAGAGAAACGGAGAAGAATGTCATCATCTAGTGCCAGAGCTATTAGATACAAAAATGAACCTTCAACATTAAAATAATACCTTGCAGCGAACAGCAATATTGATAGCATCCGAAGGCCGAAGATCAAATGTTATACTCTCTATTTGATCTCCAATCTGCAGTACAGGCAGTTTTCACTTCAGAACAATTATGATATTACTGTACCCACTGAACATGATGTTCAGTTTCCTTCCTAGCAATTTACTCAATTACTCGAGTACCTTTGTTAGATAAAGCTCGGCACAGTATGCTTCTTGAATTCTTTTGTTTACCCGAACAAGTTTTACCTGGAAACAGCCACAACATGAGAAGGAATAAATTAATGAGTTATGGTTTCGGAACTGATCACGATCCAGAGCATTCCAATACCTCATAGCCCATCTTATCGATCAGTTCCTTAACAACTTGATATATGGTAGGTCTTGCCTAAAACAAGAAAGGGTTACTGACTTTATGAATCAAAAGAAATGGGCGTGAACTGTAGAAATAAAATAGGGTATTACAATATGAACATGGCGAATAGCAGCCATCAGAAGTACACTTGGCATCTCCACTGAAAAAAGTACATTGGCATGTATTATAATCAAAGAGATATTCTAATTCCAAACTTCCAAAGAGAATAGGAAGTTGTACATACAAACAATGATTGGAAGTAAAGTTCCACTTCCATCTTCAATTCTCAAAACAATAGCAGGTTGTGGTGCACTCTCTGGAATCTCTCTCCCTTGAGAATTATTATGCACACACCGCAGGTTTTTCCCATCTCGCATCTTTACTATATATATCCTTCTGATCCACTTCTGACCTCAACTGGAAAAGAAAACACAAAAGACATGCTTCACTAACAATTACTGAAGAACAAACACATCCAATATATTGCTGTTAAAAAATTAGTTAGTCGATGGGCACCTATCTGTTCATTATTCTGTAAGTGTAACTAAATCTGGGAATATATTTCCAGCATTATCATGTGATACAAATATGATGTATCCTATTACTCCCTGCACGATTGCTTCTACTTCCCTAAATATCTTGAAATTAGGCTTTTGCCCCGTTTATAGATAAAGCACCAACCAAGTCCATACAGCAAGCTATCCATGTATGAGGAAAGTAAATAATAATTCTGCTAGGGCAACAACACAAACATGCCCAAAAGCGAAACACCAAAGCGATAGAAGACGCCTCTGGGAAAAGGTGTCAGTTGCTAGGGGATGCAGAGAGCTGACGGCCGACCATCTGAAGACCATCCAGCAGGCCACATAGCCGGTCCCTGTCCCCCCGCCTACAGAGCGGCTGTCACTGCTGGATCCAGGTTAAGTGCCGCAATATGCTGCTCCGCACGCTGAACGGCGGTGGGCTCCGTTACCTCCGCTCCCGCCCTGGAGCGCACCATCCAGTCGCTCTGACGGGAGGCTGGTGAGGAGTGCGGCGAGCCACGGAGGTGGCGAGGTAGACCATGACCAGCTCCAGGGCGCGCAGAGATTCACAAGGACCAGTGTCGGTGACCCGGGGACAGGCAAGCGGAAGTAGGACACCACACCAGGCAAGCGGGGCGACGAAGGAGGGCAGATCTCCATCCCGTAGAATCCTCCCCTACTTTGTCCTCAGATAAAGAGAGGGTGGAGGCGAGGTCGGTGAGGAGGTGATCACGGCCGTAAGCAGCGAGGTAGCCGGCGCACTAAGGGAGGTACGCACCCGCGTCGACTAGGGTGCCACAAACAACGATGT
>NC_041393.1:313329067-313337091 GCF_002162155.2 Triticum dicoccoides
CGGGAGGAACCACGGCTTGCAGTCCTGCTACCCACTCAGACGGCGCTACGTAGTCGTGGCCGTCATCATTCGAGGAAGCGTCAGACTCGTCGTCATCATCCAAGGAGGCGCCAGACTCGTCGTCATCATCCTCGGGGAGGCGGTGGTTGGGACCATTGTTTGGGCGGTAAGCGGTCTAGCGGCAACGCTCCTCCTCGCCGTCAACTGAAAGTGCATCTAATGCCCTTGGTGGATTTTGGTAATTAATGTCAAATATCTCAAAGAACTAATGCTCTAACTAGCTTATCTCAAGAAAGTTCCATTAGGTTGCAACAAAGGAGATGAAAGGTGACCCACACAAATTTGCACGAAGACTTGGTGAAGCAAGGACTTAATTCTATATTTTAGTGATCCAAAATCACGTTGTGTCCATAAGTATGCCCATACTATCAAAAGGAGAATGAGGTTGCTAAGTTGAGTCTTTTGCTCCATGCGCTTAAAGGTCAAACTCCGGAGCCCTCAAAAGACTTCCTTTTCTCCACTATATCTACCTTTGCTTTAGATCAATACTAGCAAAACTATCCCTGAGACAATGCCACAATCCAACGTGGGAGCTCAGGTGGAGAACCCTCCTTTCTACACAATGTTCTTTTCCCTAAGTTTGAGTATACAAATCATGTATTGTGCCCTTAATGAGGAAAAAAAATGAGCACGGAAATGGAACTTGTAATAATAAGAATAATACTTAAAATTTAACGCCAGTAATGCTCTAGTGACGCACCAGAGAACTTACAAACCTTGCATAATTAGTGAGATAAAAAAAGTAATCTAAGTGCGAACAAATTTAAGCTGATGTAATTCTTGAGCATATATGATACAGAAAAATATTCAAACCACCATGGCACGAAGAGATTACCAGCTTCAAGCACAGTGGAATTAACATAATCTTCATCATTTTCATTGAAGTTTCCAGCCATGTATCCATTACCATCAGATGAGGAGCTTAAGCTACGACAAATAGGACCAAAGTTCTTTGAAGATGACTGAAAGATTGGAGAAACTAGTCTAGTAATGTTGCAGTATTTAGACACATCACCCAAGAATGCAGTGCCAAGCTGCCCAGATTTGATCAATGAGTTGTTGACAAGGGCAGCAGGAAGCCTTGTTTGCATTATAGGGCGACACAGAATTGGTCCCTCCATTGCCATCAATGTGCCTACATAATAAAAGTTAAAATGATTAATAAGGAAGTTTGATCAGAATGAGAGACCTAGTCTAAATGGAAAATCAAATGAGAAATTATTACTGCACCTTCTAAGAAATAATAGCAGTGAAATGGTAGTAAGAAAATTAATCTACTACAGTATGTTTATAGATTATACAATCAGCTCTGTAAATTAATCTAGCACAGTGGAATTAACATAATCTTCATCCTTTTCTTGAAGCTTCCGGCATAATTAATCAGTGCTGATTGCCACAGCAGCACTAGAAATCCGTAAATATTTATCATTACTGTAATTTCCATGTTAATTGCAGTACGCACACAATCCGACACCCATATTAGCAGGATAACTCCTTACAGAAGATCATATCAGAAGGTAAGTCTTGGCGCCTGCGTAGACAAAATAGAAGAAAAAAACATTGAAGTTGACCAATCAATTATACAAGCCACTGGAGATTATTATTTTTCTCTTTCTTATAGTGTATATTTGTCAATTTTGCGCCACAATTGACTCGTAAAATAACCGCACCAATCCAAAAGTAAGTAACGAATCAAAGTCCATTTCTACACGCAAGCAACAAGCAAGAACCGACCAAAATCGATGCTCGAGCCAGAAACAATCACCCGACGAGACCAAAATCCCCAAAGATGTACGAACCAACGCGAAGAGAAATCAGAAAACGAACAGGAAATCCCGGAAATAGCCAGCAAAAATGGTATAAGAATCACGGCGATCAGACCACGTATCACATCAAAATAAGGGTTAAATCGGGGGGAGACCGGAGATCGCCTTACCACCAGCAACGGCCGTTCCTCGGAATCGAGCACGAGCGCAACCTTTTTAGGGGAAACACGAGACTTTATAGAGATAAGAGACCAAGTATATTTATTGTCTGGGGGTGGAATATGTAAGCGAAAGAGGTGGGGCTTAGCCTTTCCTCCCTTTCCATGCTCCCATCCGTGCTCTCACTTCATCCTACGGATGTCCTTTTTCTTTTTTTTCTAATCTAATCATCTCCCCCTGATTTTCAGGGGATGGGGATGGGTCTTATTTTCTTCCAATCAAATCAAGTCCTTCCTTTATCCAGAAGAGAGCAGAAAATGTAGCGGTAGGCGAGCGGGGCCCGGCGGCTCCTATGCAGTACCAGTGGGCGAGGGGTAAAATGTTTTTTTTTGAAAAAACCCTACTTTATTCATTTGTGACAAGTAGTACATCGTTTGTGAGGATCATTACAATTTCATTTAAAGGCTCCTCAAACTAATTAGAGGTCAAAGAAAATCTAGCTAATCTAGCAAGCGAGTGGTAAAATGTTTGGCTACGAGTAGTATAGCAGAGGCTTTGTGTGGATCAAAGAGATGTCGGATGTGATCTCGTAATGTAGGTAAACCCTGGCGATACCTTGATGGCGGCGCCGCCACCACCCACGTCCGGCGAGGCACTTGCCTCTGTCCCCCCCCCCGGCCGCGTGTGGCTCTCACGCGCACTATGGCCCCGTGGCGGCCTTGTCCGCTCGCTACCCTGGCGATAACCCGCCGCCACCCGCGTCCGGCGAGGCACTTGCCTCTGCCGACCCCCTTGCCATGTGTGGCTCTCGCACGCTGGCTCCGTGGCGGCCCTGTCCGCTTGCTCCTGTAAAGAAATCGGAGGGCCGATCGATCTAGGAGTCCGTTTGAAGAAGTCCTACTCTACCACGAACCCTAATCCAGCGCCCCAGGAAGATCTCCTGATGGTCTCTTATATGATGAGGGAGGTGTGAGAGAGGTATTCCTTCAAGCTTCCCATCGTCCACCCTCCGCTCGTACAAAACCACCAGATTGCCGCACTACGTCGCTACTACTCTACGTGGGGAAGACGCCTGCATCTCTGCCATTAGCGATCTTTTGGGTGCCGCTAAGGAAAAACCAACAGACTGTGGGGGCGATCATGGGGCTCCTCTGGTGGATGCTACCCGCCCGAAGCCATCTACTGGTGGCTCTGAAACGGCCCATGCTGAGAGCTCGACATGGACGGTTGTTATCTGCCTAAAACAAAGGAAGAAAAGACCGGCTGTGTCGCCAAAGAAACTTACAGATCCCTTAGAGGTTGCTTGTGGCAATGTCGGTGACTCTGCGGAGTACAACGAATCGATCCTGGGTAAGGGGCAGACGGCAGGACTACTCGGTCATGATGACCTTGCTGCAACAGACGGTGATGCCTTAATGCCAGAGAGAGGTGTGTTGAAGTGGAAGATGGAGCCGGGACAACAAGAGGAGGATGCTAGAAGCATGGCGCATGAGGTGGATATGGAGGCGACCAGCCAGGGGGGCGCTGGTAAACTGACGGGACCGAATGTGGCGTCCCGTCAGGAGCCATGAATTGCTTAGTTTGGAACTATCAAGGGGCGGGGAACCCTCGCACAGTTCGAGATCTTCAGGCTCTATGTAGAGTCAATTCCCCGAATATGGTATTTTTGTGTGAGACGAGGCAACAGGAGAATAAAATGGCTAGGATCCGCAATCGGATAGGGCTTCGAGGTTTTGAAGGTATTAGTAGTCAAGGAAAAAGTGATGGTTTGGCTCTATATTGGGATGATTCTATCTATGTTGATGTTCAAGATATTAACGAGAGATGGATTGATGCGTATGTCCGTGTGACTCCTAATGACCCGCTTTGGCATGTGACCTTTGTGTATGGTGAGCCAAGAGTGGAAAATAGACACCTCATGTGGGAGAGTTTGTGCAGATTGAGAAACGGTTCAGATTTACTGTGGCTTGTGACGGGAGACTTCAATGAAGCCCTTTGGGAGTTTGAGCATCTGTCGATTACACCAAGACCACAGGCACAAATGATTGCATTCAGGGATTGCTTTGATACCTGTCAGCTTGTTGACTTGGGGTTCTCAGGGTACCCATACACATTTGATAACAAAAGGAGTGATAGAGTGAATGTTCAAGTACGGCTGGATAGGGCAGCGGCAGACAATGCATGGCATGACCTTTTCCCGGAGGTGGTCGTGTCTCACTGACCTCACCTGATGAGGACATGACTACCTTGGATACGACCAAAAATATTGCATACATGCATATTTGTCAGGTGATTTCTAGTGCAAACTATTCAATAATCATTTATGTTATCCAGAACAAAAATACTTCACACACTTTTGTGTTTTGTCTAATTGCAGGCGTATGGGACATTTGTACAATTCACATATGAAGATAAGGGAGAAAGAGATGTTTAAGTGATGTTCAAAAAGTTCTCTCACGTCACTTTTGGGCCAAGAGAAGATAGAGTCCAAGTCTCTCATGTTCTGGATTCAAATTCGGACTGCACAAACATACCTGACTCAAAACGCCAACAACTTTTTCATACGGACTCCGAGTTCGGTGATTCTTTTTTGTTGGAATCTAGATTTTGTGCTCTTTCCAGCCCAATTGGATTCACCTTCAAATTCACCCGGAGCATTGAGATATCGACGAAACAATCAGACGCTGCAGCAGAATCCGAGTCAAACAACAAGTCCAAAGGTGTTGCATCACCTCCACTTGGGCCCATGAGCCTTGTACGACCTAGGGTTGGTTTTAGGATGCCATGGGACGTTCTCCCACCTCCTTGGCCGCCACCCCTTCCTCCTATATAAGTAGATCCATCTAGTAGCTTTTTCCTTGGGATTTGTTTAGTTAAAAGTTAGCCATTGCAACTTCGTGTACTTCGTTTGTGTCCAACGACCAGACCAAGACCGCTTACGGATCCCCACCTTTATCAATACTTCATATATACTCGCAATATTCAGATTGCTTTTATCATATTCTTGCTTGTTCTTCGATTGCTTGCAGGAATAGACCTTCGTGGTCAGGTTGATTGTGCTCCGGCGTGGTCAATAACCTCTCGGAGTTGGTTTAGCGATTGCTAAGGTGCAACGTCGTGCATGTTTGTAGTCGGATCGTTAAAGTCATCACCACCAAATCGATAGTTATCATCTCATCGAAAGATCGGGACACCCCGCCTCTATCAAGTGGTATCAGTTTTCAGGTTGCTCGGTGAGAATTTCCAGTTTTCCCTAGATTACATTTATTTTCTTACCTATTCTCCAAGAAAAAAACACACAAAAAAATTAGATCTATTCATCCTTTGTCCAAGCCAGTCCGAGCCTATGCAATTTTCTTTTCATTGTTTGCATTAGTGAATTATCGGTTGCATCGTCGTGTCGAGTTGCTGGTCTTAGTGTCTAGTTCCTTTAGAGTTTCGTGTTCTGTTCCCATTAGTCACGCCGCCGCTGCATCGTTATCCCTTCCGCTGTCCACCACCCATCCATCAATTTCCACCACGTGCTACCCTACGTTCTTTGTTATATTCATAGTTGAGACCGTTCACATCTTCGCTTGATCCAATCTGCATCTTATCTAGTTTGTTTTGGAAAGAGGGAGAGAAAAAAAAGACAGAGAAAAAAAAGAGAAAAAAATAAAAAAGAAAGACAAAAAAAAGAGAAAGAAAAAGAAAAAAAGTGTGAGAAAAAAAAGAAAGAAGAGAAAAAAAAGAAAATTTGGATCTATCTAGACTCAATCTCGTAGTTGAATTCGGACTGGAATCTGTTTTGTGCACTGTTCAGTAAAAAAGGCATAACTTCCTCATACGAACTCCATTTTGGCTCCACAAGTACTCAAATTAAAGCTAGCGAGTAGACGCATCTGAATAGTTGCAAAAGCTAGTTCAATATTTGGCGTCTCAAAATCAGCTTCTAAATAGGTCTTTTTGCCCTCCGAAGTTCGCGCATACAGTTTGTTCTAGTTTTTCAGGTCAGTTTTAGAATTCTTTGACTCCTCATATCAATTCGGAATTGAGTGATTCTTTTTGCATTGGAAAGCTTGAGTTAGTAGCAAACTTTTCAGGAGAAAAGTTGGAGAGAGAGTTGTTATATATCCTGCTTGGCAGTTGTTATTCATCATTATCTTTACTGCCGTTGTGACCTTCACTTATATCTTGCTGTCCAGAGCTACTTATCCTTCATTGATGCTAGTTGTGCTACGCCTTGACCTCATTAGTGTTCTAGGCTCGCGTCTCTAGTCCGATCTAGCCTAGGACCAGCACAGTACCGTCGTTGAGCGTTTATTCAACATTGCATCTTTAAATTGATTATTGCTAATATTTTGCTACCATATATAGCCAACCCAGCTCCACATATTTTTACACCGTGTATACGTACGTTCCCCTGGCAATCGCTTTACACAATCTTCGGAGTTATTTGATACCGCTGGTTGCCTGTCACCACCTGTCGCATGGTAAGAACTTGTAAGATATTGATATTTGCTTTACTGTGAGCACGCTACAACCACATCCTAATAGTTCATAGGAACATTATTCTCGAATTTTGTTTCTTGTTTCTACTAATCATGACAGGTTCCGGAGAAAGAAGTTCTTGGACGACGAACACATCTTCACCATCACGAGAGTTGGGACAACACACACAAGCACATGGTCAGGTTATCTCTCTACCATCATTTGAGGGTAGATTTAATCCTGCTATTTATCTAGCTTGGGAGCTTGAAGTAGAACAAGTTATTAGTTACCATGACTTTTTTGAACTTGAGCGAGTACGAGCTGCCACTAGAGCATTTACCGGTTTTGCTTCTGTTTGGTGGAGTGTGCATTGTAAGAAAAAACATTGATAACCAACCCACAACTTGGAAAGATTTGAAACATGTAATGAGACAACAATTTTTCCCTCCTTACTATCGTCGTGAATTGCTTCGCAAATTTGAACAATTTAAACAAGGCAATAACATTGTTCATGCTTATTACCAAGAGTTCAAATCTTATATGCATCATTGTGACATAGAAGAATCTGAGGATGATACAATGAATAGATTTTTTTGGTGGTTTGAACCATGATATTCAGGCAAGATTTAGGTATATTCCTCGTTGCATTACTGGTATGTATGTTCGTGCTTGTACCTTTGAGAGACAGTTACAAGAGGATGCATTGGGTGACTACAACAACTACTATTCCAATTCATGCTCACGACCATCGGTTGATTCCTCCACCATTGCACCTACTAGAGCAGCCACACTTCAGATTGTGAGTGTGACATCATCTCAAGTGTATGGTACATTGCAATTGTCCATACCGACATCAGCTACGTCTTTGCGACAAGGTAATAGTAAAGGTATTGATGATATAACTTCACATGAGAATGATGCATCCCTAATTAACTTAAATACATCATGTGTTGAGTTACCTGTTGATTTGAGCACGCCACCTATTTTAGAGAATCATGTTACTATCATGAATGCGTCATGTGATCAAACAACTGAAATATCAACAATTTTGAGTGCACCCATTGAATTAACTATTGATGCAAAAGAACGAATGTTTAATCATTTTGATATGACCTCTAATCTTGGTGATGATTCTGTGTCCAATGACTTACTGCATGTGATAGAGGCGAGGGTGTCCCGATCTTTCGATGAGATGATAACTATCGATTTGGTGGAGACGACTTTGACGATCCGACTACAAACGTGCACGACGTTGCGCCTTAGCAATCGCTAAACCAATCTCCTGAGGTTACTGACGATGCCGGAAGCACGGTCAGCCTGACCACGAAGGTCTATTCCTGCAAGCAATCGAAGAACGAGCAAGAATATGATAAAGCAATCTGAATATTGCAAATATATATGAGGTATTGATAATGGTGGGGATCCGTAAGCGGTCTTGGTCTGGTCGTTGGACACAAACGAAGTACACGAAGTTGCAATGGCTAACTTTTAACTAAACAAATCCCAAGGAAAAGCTACTAGATGGATCTACTTATATAGGAGCAAGGGGTGGCGGCCAAGGAGGTGGGA